>NC_081407.1:937728101-938033689 GCF_030272615.1 Cryptomeria japonica
CTTATGACCCCCGAATGCATAAACAAAACTATGCAGCAAGGGTCACATGGACAAACCCTTGAGATCACTCTCATGATGAGAGTCTCTCACTCTAAGGCTGACAAACTCCTTCCACCCCCAAGACCATTTTGCCTTCCCAAGGGTAAGATGGCCTTGGATACTCCCAAAACACAATAGAAAGCATAACAAAAGAAAAGGGAAAAGAACCACATAAAAATTTTCACAAATACAATACCAAGAAAGATACAATATTTACATTCAAGCATCTCTACAAATAGATTTCAAATAAACAAGTAAGAAAAACAACAACCTTGAATCTGCCAAGGGGTTTTCTAGGCATAGCTTGGAGAAGAGCAGCCCAATCCACAAAACTTTTCTGCAACACTTAGCCCAAAATTCTTATTCCAAAACTATTTTTTTTTTCAAATTTGCAAGATCTCCAAAAATGGAGAGTGGGTGATTAGCTCACTACACCTCAATCTCTAGCCTAAGAAGGCTTATCTCACTCCTTCCAACCTCTTGGATAAAGTGAGGGACTCCCATTGGTTGGTCTTGCCTAGGTGTTACACACTCCCTAACTAAGGCACCTCAAGAAGAGGAATGAAATGGGGAAAAGGAATTACACCTACCAAGAAGGCTATCTAACCAAGGATGGCACTCCTAAAGATGAAATTCGACCATCTAGGAAAACCCAATTTTTTGGGTGGTTAAACAAGCCCTAGGGGAAAGACACATGGCCAAATTTGGCCCTCAACCATAGGTACCCCATGAAGCCCAATAAAAATGCCCCAAAACTGACTCTAGGAGTTGATTTAACCCTTTGAAAGTCCACCTAAAGTTAACCTACGGATCAACTCTGAGTTGAGTCTCCTTATGGCTCACTATCCTAGATTTCTTGGAACCTTCAAGGATAATTTTGAAATATATCAATTAAACAAAAAGTAAATCTCTCAAAAGGTGACATGACAATTGCCAACACAACATACAACATATGTGTCAAGTGACACTACAAAATAATTCCACATCACAAATGCACACATGGCAATTGTCACTAGAAAGATTTAAACAATTTAATAATTACAATTTACACACATGCAACATTTACATTTACCAATAAAATACAATACATACCGGGTGTTGTGTCTCCAAATAGACAACCCCTAGTTTTACGAACTTGCTTAGGCCTAGGCTTGATTCTCCATAATATTTCCATGGTCACATTGATAATTTCCTACACATCTCAATTTAAACATTAGTACTTTCCAATAGCCTCATATAATATTAAATACATAATTAAGAATACAATTCAATTACTCTGCATAGAATTGACATTATACAATATAATTTACCACATTTCAAAGCAATTCACATAAGCAATTCATCATAATCCTCATAATTTAATTCATTCATAAGATACGCAACCATATTTCTAGCATCATAATAAAGTCCTGCAAATATAATAATGACATACAACACCTCGATGTTACCCTATTCTAGAGTCATATAAAATTCTATATCTATAATGCATAGAAATGAAAAATCAATATATCAATGTTATCCAATTCCTAGGATTATATAAAGTTCTATATCCATAATGCATAAAAATAGGGCACCCATAAAAGTTCCTGTAGCGTCGTAAATTGTACGCACTTGCTAGGGTGGTACAATTTCACACCTAGTTTAGCACCTGCCTTGGCGCATTTTGCATTTTGCATTGCATTTCCCCTTTAGCACTTAATTAATCAAATTAATTAGGTCTAAGGTCCTATTTCATCATCCTCCATATCATAAAGTTGGGCCCTTTTCATTAAAGTGTGCCCCTTTCATTTTATTCTTCCAATACATCATTTAATCAAAAACCCTAATTAGGTCCTATTTTGAACTTGGGGGCTTGATTTCGGGGGTCAAAACATCTCGAAATCACCTGTAACTTCGAGATTCTCTCTAAAATCATCATATCCGATGGCCCTGAAAATTTGGTGAAAAGCTGTTGGGACCATGGCGCCCGGAGTGCACATGGTCCCGGACATTTTTCCCAAAATTTTAGGAGCACAATCCAATCATAAAATAAAGCTTAACCCTAAGAAATTGGCGGGAGATTCAATCTCTAGGTCGGCCAAAAGTTGAAATTAAGACCTAGGGTTTCATATACAAGAGCTCTCTTTCTTCATTGGAAAGGAGGGAGAATTTTGGTTTCAAGGGCTTTCTATGCAGCGAAAGAGCAGATCTTTGAAAACTTCAACAACATTCAAACATCCATCCATCAAGAATCTATCAAATTCATTCATCCATTTAGGGCTTTGAAGACATTGAAGAACAATAAGGGATCATCGACTGAAGATTGGCTTGTACCCCTCCCTTGGGGTTGGGTATGATTTCATGTTGTTTTCATGTCTTTGCATAAGCCTCATTATATCATTTGTATTCATGCTTTAGATCTCTTTACATCTTGATTTGGAGCATTTACATTATCATTTACAAGCAATTAGGGTTTACTTTCTAGGTTGCTCTAGCTTGCTTACTTTCATTTTAGGATCTTGCACACACACAAGTTCTGCACACACATTACTTTTACAATACAACTTGGCTATTCGTGGAGGTGGAAATCACCAAAGTGGGGGTTTGACTAAGGCAAAACTCTATATAGCCGCCCACCACACCTTTTTAGATATAAGTGCAGGTTTCGGGACTCGGACGACGCCGCAGGTCGCAGATCCGGGAGAAGCAGACTGAGATAGAACTACACACCAAATTTCAGAGCAAAAGACCAGGATAGGGGCATGGGGCACCCTGGTCCTACCAGGACAGGGGCGCTGGGCACCCTGGTCCCTGGGATAGGGGCGCTGGGCGCCCTGGTCCTTCTGTCAGACAGTAATTTTCAGCATTTTTGACAGCTTTTCAGGTTGCAAAACAGCAGTTTCCAGAGCAGTTTTAGGGGCACAATCAGGACAGTGGTGCCCACACCCCCGTCCCGAACATTTTCACTCAGATTTTAACACCAGGTACGCATTTGCATTCTTTTCTTGTCCTTGTGTTTACAGCTTTCCATTGTTTAAGTTCAATTCTGCAATCTTGTTAGTAGTTCATACTTGCACTTTGGGGTTAGGGATTGAACTTGCATCATTTTATCTATCATTTGCAACAAAGGAATAGAAATCCTAATAGGTAGCCCATGGCTCTCTCTTCCACAAAAAGAAGTAGCCAATTGTGTGATACCTCTAGGCTCTTTCGTATTCCACAAATGTGTGATTGAAAGTGAGATTAGGGCATGTTTGCTTAGTGTCACTTTTTCCCCCACACATTTTGGTGAACCCGACGTGAATTCCAATCTTCTCTAATTCTGATTTATGTTTTCAAATTTGAGTGTTTATGCTATTTCAAATTCAAATTTGTATTTACAAGTTTTAATTTCTTGCAAGATTCAAAAATTTAGAGGAAATTTTTGCTAAAACCCTAATTTTTCAATTCAAAGTTGAACTTGTGGATAGCTTAATTGGGATCAATAATTTCAAATCTGATTTAGGAACTCATTTGAATCATAAATTTCATTTTCTAAATCTACATTCTAAGTGCTTGCATTGGTTAAAATTAAATATTTCCTTCTATTTTGCATGTGTTATCATTTGAAAGAGGAAAATTGTTGTCATGATGCATTCATTTCATAGATGTGATAATGGGTTAGCTTCCCTTGTTTCAATTTTTCCTTCTCCTAAAGAACCTCCCCCCGTCTATAACAACATTTTAGTGTCTAAAAGAGTTGCTACCAATCCCTTTGAGACTCTCCCATGCTCTAAGGATGAAGACTTTAAGACTGATCTCGACAATTCTCCTAAAATGTGCCCTTCCTATTTAGCTATCCTAGAGGAAGAGAATGATATCATAAACACCTTTCTTAATGTTACTTCACCTTCCCTACATGATTCCTCTCTAAGTGAAAATTCATTGATGGACATTGACTTATTTTCTCCTAAAGTTGGTCCTTCCAATGGGGGCATGTTAGTGCAACAAGAGGTTATGAACACTTCTTTCAAAGATCTCCTTCCTAAGCATGAATCTTTGGATAAATATGTTCATGTTCCTCCTAAAAAACACTCCCTTCATGAGGGTCCTTTTATGCAAGAAGATGATATTATTCCTACATTTCCTAGTGATGGCATTTCCTTTTCCAACAAAATTCCCACTAGAGATGATGAATTAATGATAAATGCTTACCCTTCTCCTAAAGTTTGTCTTACCCATAAGCATCCCTTAGAGAAAGAAGATGAAATAATAAGCAATTTCCTTAATTCTCTCTCCCCTAAAGATCATATTGAACATATTTTGAGGAAATAGGATGAGTTTAACACATCTATTGATGCTCTCCCTCCTAAGGATGAGGAATTAATAAACAATGTTATCTCCTCTCCCGAAATTGACAATACTTCAAACATTCCTTTCAACAACCTCACTATTTGGGATGAACCATTAGAAGAGGGTGTAGATTATTCTCTTCCCCATGAGAGAACCCTAGCCAAAGGGGATGAAATCAAGATTGAAAACTCCCTTGATAGTTTCTCACCTTCCTTGAATCTCAATTATTCTCCCTCTCCTCAACTTGGTTCTACTCATAAGGATACCCTAGTTCAAAACAAGATGGTTAATATCTCTTTCAAAGATGTCCATCTCAAAAGTGAGACTTTAGAGAGTAATGTTGATCCTTCTCCTAAATAATTTATTCCCCATGTAGATCCTTTGATGATAGAGGATGATATGACCTTTCCTAGTATTACTCTGCCTACTAGAACATCAATGCCTACCCCTTGTCTCTCTCCTAAAATTGATTTAATCTGTGATGAGATTTTAGTGCAAGAGAAGACTATCAATAATTCTTCCAACACTTTTTTTCATTCCTCTAAACCATCCTCAATCAATTTGATACATGTGAATGAAACACCTAACAAACCTCTCTTCACTATCCAAGGTGCTTATCCTTCTCAAAATTCTCAACCTTTAAATAAGCCTATCTTAGTGGTTCAAGGTGGTTATGCTAATGATTCTTTTTGCACTCCTAAGAAACCTATTATTACTGTGCAAGGAGGTTATTCTACTAAGAGCCCTTATGAGTATGCTAAGCAACTGACTAGAGAGAGTTATAACGCGGTTGCTCATACCTATAATACTAGAAATAATAGGCAACCTAATCCTCCTCCAGTTACCCCAACTTCACTTCCTCCTTCCCAACCTATTCTTCTTCAAGCTCCTCGTATTTCACAAATGCTTAGTAAGGACTATGATCTCATAGAACAACTTAAAGCTACCCTTGCTAAGATATCCATTTGGGATTTGATCCAAACTTCTTCCGCTCATCATGGAATGTTACAAGATGCCTTGAAAGATTTGAATATTCCTCCACCTAATACATCTAGTAATATAGTGTCTTTGGTTAACTCTGTGATGAATCCTAAAGCTCAAATTGTGTTTACTCAAGATGAGTTGCCTACTAGTGAAATTCAACATCAATATGATCCCTTGATGATTGTGGTTATCATAAATGACACTGCTATAAGACGAACACTGGTAGATAATGGTTCTAGCCTTAATGTGTGTAGCATTAATCTATTGCATAAGATGAATGTGGATACATCCCTTATTGAGCCTGACTCTCATCCCATTCGAGGCTTTGATAATGTGGCTAAGTCTTCATTAGGTATTATCACCTTACCCATCATAGTGGGACTTGTTACTTTGCCTACTCCTATCCATGTTATGTCGGGAAATCTAACATACAACTTGTTATTAGGGAGACCTTGGATTCACAGTATGCAAGTTGTCCCCTCTACATTGCATAGACAAGTTAAATTTATTTATAACAATAAGACATATACCTTGATAGGTGATGCTAATTTTCAAGCTTGTTTGCAAACATCTACTTCCAAAGGGAGTTCTTCTAAGCCTTCCTCTTCTAGTGATGACTCGTTAAACAAGATACCTATGGATGAATCATCACCCTCTGATAATCAAAATTCTTTGGATGAGTCTGAAGTTCCTGAAGAAGATTCTTCTCAACTTGAATCTACACATAAAAAGGCTTTTGATCCTGAGAAGGTTCTCGTAGAAGATGATTGGGGATCTCTTGATTTCAATCCCACCTTTGTAGGTGAGTATAGGGTTCCTCCTAGAGAGCTTAAAGTTAAAAAGAAGGAAGAAACTAGAGATCAATCAGTCTTACTTGAACCTATGAGCAATAATTTTGTGGCTGCTTCTCAAACTTCTTCTCCTCACACCTCTAATTCTGAAGAATTTGATTCTTTGTCTTATGAAAAACCACCTTCTCTTTCTGAAATGGCTAATCGTTATGGTCGTGGTTTTCATATTTTGGCTAAGAGTGGCTATAGTGGAAATGGTTGTGGCACAAATGAATAAGGAATTAAAGTTCCTTTAGAAAATAACATGCATGAATATTCATTTGGACTTGGATATAATCTTTCTAAGCCCACCAAAGCATCTAAAAGACCATCTCTCAATGTGAATGCTATATTTAGTAGTGATGATGATCTCACTTCAACTAAATCATCTTCTACTTCTATCAACTCTCATTCCCCTCATAAGGAAATCTTGGCGATGAACAAATCTCTTTATGACTCCCCTCAAATTTCTAAATCCACTTATGAATCTTTATCTACTATTCATAATAAAGTCCTTTCCTCCAGGGATAAGGCTCTAATAAATTACACTCATCCCTCTTCTAAGATGTCTTGTGACTTTTCTTCTTCAATTTTTATCATTTTTTACATGTTTTTGATCTCACTTATAGTTGAGCATTTAGCATATCATATTCAAATACCTCATTCAATCTATCATGTCTTTAAATAACATTAATGGCTATTATGTTGCTCATCATTATGTGACATTGGTAGCTCATTTACTGGGGGCTCATTGTCATTCATGATGGTACAATTTCAAGTGCAATCATATTTTTGAAGCAACATAATAGCCTAATTTTTCTATGTTATCTCTTGTTCCTATGGGGTAATAGTGTGGAAATATTGATCATCTTTTCTTTAGAATCCTCTTTTCCTAGATATGAGAGAAGATGTGTATTCTCTTTCTTATCCTACCCACTTCTTGTGAGGAGCATTTTACATACACTAATGTCTTGCTTGCATGAACTCATGTGAATATGTAGTACATTTTGCTTATGTCTAAAATCTCTCCCTAGAATATTGTGTAAGTCCTTCTCATTGTCCTTATCCTTGGGAGGCAATGATCTTTCCTTATTTTTATCTAAGGATCCACTTTTTCCTATTTCGTGGATGGTGTGAACTTTATTACTTGATGTTATTCCTTGTATGCATTTGTTGTTGTTTGTTCAAGGATTCTCTCTTACAAGAGGTGTAAGCCCTTGACTACAACCTCTTTTGCACTTGGTAAAATACATCCATAATGAATTCACTCTCCCAATCGGGTTAAAAAGAGCGTCATCCTTCATTAAGAATCACTTTCACCTCGCAAAAGAAGGAAGTATTGCATTCTTATTCTCTTCTTTGTCTTATTCTAGAAGATATTATATTTGTCCAAGACAATTCCTCTTGGGGATAGGCGTCTTTTGTACAAAGATCTCTTCTCCTCTAAGGATCTCCTTTACACATACTACAAGATATCCCTTTTCAACTATCTTATCCTTGCTTAAAGAGTGCAAAACTCTCTTGCTTGGATCTATGACATTGTTGCATTTTTGGGGTATCTTCTTTTGTGATGAAGGTAGGTATCCTTGTTCTAGTTTGCTTATGACATTAACATTACACTTTTTGAGCAATGGGTCATTCTCGGAACCAGAGCACAGACTGTTAGAGCGAGATGTCTCCAATTTTTTCTTTTATGCAAAGTGATTATTCTTGGAACCAGAGCATAGACTCTTAGAGCGAGATGTCACGCTTTTGTACTATACATATACAGGTTGTAGCATACTCAAGCATAGACTCCTATGAGGTGCTTCTAACCTTACTTACACACACATGCACGAGGTTGAGTGGAACTAGCGGCATAAGGCTAGACTTTCTCACTCTCCTCCCTTACATGGATCACCTAGACAGACTCTAGGGGCTAGTTTTCCATGTCCTTTTTCCCATGGATACCTAGACAAGATCTAGGGGCGAGAAGTCCATGTTTTCTCTCTCACTATTCTTCTCATGGATCACCAATGTGTGTATTCATGCTTTTTTTCCTTTCTTTTCTTCTCTTTGCATTTTGTTTTCATTTACATCCTTCATCTTGCGTTAGAGAACTCTCAAATCCTCACACTCTTTGTTGTGTTGGAATTGAGATTTAGTCCTCTTTCTTACCAAATGATTCTCCATTAGTTTTTGATCTCATATCAAATCTTCTTGTGAGCATTTGTCATCAATATTCTTTAACAATTCGAAGTGGTAAACATGATACCCTATTCCAACTCACTAAAATTAGCAAGCCGAAACAGGGGGGGTCATATAGCTACCCTTGAATTTTCATCACCTTCCTTAGTAAGAATTAGGTGATTTTGTGATCTAACGTGTGTTTTGTAGGGTGCGGTTCCTAACTATGTATTGCAGATACCGCTGGGGGCTTCGTCCGACAACTTATGGATATATCCTTTTTCAAATAATGTTTACTTTTCTGTACTTTAGCTTGCATATGCACATAGTGTTCATATGACCGCTAAAGTGGGGGCTAAATGTAGCATTGTAAATTGTATGCACTTGCTAGGGTGGTACAATTTCACACCTAGTTTAGCACCCGCCTTGGCGCATTTTGCATTTTGCATTGCATTTCCCCTTTAGCACTTAATTAGTCAAATTAATTAGGTCTAAGGTCCTATTTCATCGTCCTCCATATCATAAAGTTGGGCCCTTTTCATTAAAGTGTGCCCCTTTCATTTTATTCTTCCAATACATTATTTAATCAAAAACCCTAATTAGGTCCTATTTTGAACTTGGGGGCTTGATTTCGGGGGTCAAAACATCTCGAAATCACCTGTAACTTCGGGATTCTCTCTAAAATCATCATATCCGATGGCCCTGAAAATTTGGTGAAAAGTTGTCGGGACCATGGCGCCCGGAGTGCACATGGTCCCGGACATTTTTCCCAAAATTTTAGGAGCACAATCCAATCATAAAATAAAGCTTAACCCTAAGAAATTGGTGGGAGATTCAATCTCTAGGTCGGCCAAAAGTTGAAATTAAAACCTAGGGTTTTATATATAAGAGCTCTCTTTCTTCATTGGAAAGGAGGGAGAATTTTGGTTTCAAGGGCTTTCTATGCAGCGAAAGAGCAGATCTTTGAAGACTTCAACAACATTCAAACATCCATCCATCAAGAATCTATCAAATTCATTCATCCATTTAGGGCTTTGAAGATATTGAAGAACAATAAGAGATCACCGACTGAAGATTGGCTTGTACCCCTCCCTTGGGGTTGGGTATGATTTCATGTTGTTTTCATGTCTTTGCATAAGCCTCATTATATCATTTGTATTCATGCTTTAGATCTCTTTACATCTTGATTTGGAGCATTTACATTATCATTTACAAGCAATTAGGGTTTACTTTCTAGGTTGCTCTAGCTTGCTTACTTTCATTTTAGGATCTTGCACACACACAAGGTCTGAACACACATTACTTTTACAATACAACTTGGCTATTCGTGGAGGTGGAAATCACCAAAGCGGGGGTTTGACTAAGGCAAAACCCTATATAGCCACCCACCACACCTTTTCAGATATAAGTGCAGGTTTCGGGACTCAGACGACGCCGCAGGTCGCAGATCCGGGAGAAGTAGACTGAGACAGAACTACACACCAAATTTCAGAGCAAAAGACCAAGACAGGGGCATGGGGCACCCTGGTCCTACTAGGACAGGGGCACTGGGTGCCCTGGTCCTTCTGTCAGACAACAATTTTCAGCATTTTTGACAGCTTTTCAGGTTGCAAAACAGTAGTTTCCAGAGCAGTTTCAGGGGCAGAATCAAGACAGTGGCGCCCACGCCCCCATCCTGAACATTTTCACTCAGATTTTAACACTAGGTACGCATTTGCATTCTTGTCTTGTCCTTGTGTTTACAACTTTCCATTGTTGAAGTTCAATTCTGCAATCTTGTTATTAGTTCATACTTGCACTTTGGGGTTAGGGATTGAACTTGCATCATTTTATCTATCATTTGCAACAAAGGAATAGAAATCCTAATAGGTAGCCCATGGCTCTCTCTTCCACAAAAAGAAGTAGCCAATTATGTGATACCTCTAGGCTCTTTCGTATTCCACAAATGTGTGATTGAAAGTGAGATTAGGGCATGTTTGCTTAGTGTCACTTTTTCCCCCACACAGTTCCAATATGAAAATCACTGAAATGTTTGGATGGGTCAGGGTAGGGCCTCACACTCTCCCCCTCTAGGCATGAACTTCCTCCTAGAGTTCATCAAAAGGATGAGGGTACTGTGATCTCATACATGTTGCATCCTCCCATGAAGCTGTAACCTCATCATAGCAATCCCATTGGACCCTAACCTGGTCCAGCTCTCGACCTTGAAGGGCCAACGTCCAGTGAGCCAAAATGCAAATGGGCTCCAAAGCTAGCTACCTGTATGACTCCACCTGCAAGGCATCCCGATCTAAAATATGAGACTAATCATAGATATACTTCCTCAAAACTGATACATGAAACATATCGTGGATGTGTGAAAGGCTAGGTGGTAAAGCTAGGCTATAAGAAACTTGTCCTATCATCTCAAGGATATCAAAAGGTCTGAAAAAAGTGAGGTGCAAGCTTAGAACCCTTTCCATAATGGATTGGGCTCTTATGTGGCCGCACTCTCAGAAAAACTTTGTCCCCAACCATGTAACTCTGGTCTATCCTCTTTGCATCTGCATATTTCTTCTACCTATCATGTGCCTCTCTAAGGTGCCGTCTAATCAAAATTACCTGCTGCTCCATATCACGAACCATCTCAGGACCTATGGCCACTCTATCCTCAATAGGGTCCCAACTCAAAGGTGTTCTGCAAAGTCTACCATACAAGGCCTGAAAAGGTGGCATCCCCAAAGAAGTGTGATGCCCATTATTATAGGCAAACTCTACTAAATGAAGGTACTCCTCCCATCTAGTCTGATGATCCATAACGTACATGTGGAACGTATCCTCTAACACCTGGTTAACCCACTCTGTCTGTCCATCTATTTTTGGATGATAGGCTATGTTGAAATTGAGCTTGGTGCCCACTGCTGCCTATAATGCCTTCCAAAAGGAAGAACTAAAGAGGGAATCCCTGTTGAAAATAATCTTGTGCGGAATTCCATGAAGCCTGACAATGTCTCTTAAGAACACCTCTGCCACTACTGGTGCTATGAAGGTAGTTCAGACTGGTGAGAAGTGGGCCACTTTGGTCAACTTGTCAACTATCACCAAGATAGCATCATGGTGACAAGATGACATGGGGAGACCAATGATGAAATCTATGGATATAGTAACCCACTTCCACTCTGATATAGCCTGAGACTGGAGCAACCCACCTGGATGGCGGTGCTCCACCTTGACTCTCTGACACTCAAGGCATCGGGCTACTAACTCGACAATAAGCTGCTGCATACTTGGCCAATGATATAACTGCCTCAAGTCTACATGCATCTTCTTAACCCCAGGATGCATTGGATAAGGAGCTCTATGAGCTTCCATGACAATGAACTCTCACAATCCCTTGGGAGAAGGTACATAGATGCATCCTCTATGGGGTAATAGTCCATCAGACTCTAAAGAGTAATCCACATACTTCCCTTCCAAGATCTCCTGAGATTGGATTCTCTGACAAACCTCTAGATACCATCCATCCTCTGGCAATCACTGCAATATACGGTCTCTCAAATCTATGCTCATAGATAGGGAGTATGCCTCATGTTGTCTCCTACTCAAGGCATCTGCAACTACGTTCTCTTTCCCCTTGATGTAGTGGGCATAAAAATCATAGTCGCATAGAAACTCCATCCATCTCCTCTGACGGGCATTAAGATTAGGTTGGGAGAAGATGTATTGTAAACTCTAATGGTTTGAATGAAGCTCAAAGTGATAACCCAAAAGGAAGTGTCTCCACCTCACAAGTGCATGTACTACTGCTAAAAGCTCTAGGTCATGCATAGGGTAGTTAAGCTCATGAGTCTTAAGCTTCCTAGACTTGTAGGCTATAACTCAACCCTCCTGCATAAGGACTACTCCTAATCGATCCAAGGAAGCATCTATGCATACCATGAAATCAGTCATGGGGTCTGGCACAATGAGGATAGGTGCACTAGTGAGTGCCCTTTTTAGATCTTGAAAATCCCTCTCACACCTCTTTGTCCACTCAAATCTCTTTCCCTTTCGTTGGAGGAATGTAATGGAGTTGCTACTTTGGAAAATCCCTCAACAAAGCGTCTATGGTACCCTGCTAATCCCATGAAGCTCTAGACCTCTGCCACACTAGTTGGCACTGGCCAATCCATAATAGCTCTAATCTTTGATGGGTCAACTAAGATCCTATCACTGGATATAACATGCCCAAGGTACTTGACCTCTGATCTAAAGAAAGCACACTTCAACAAACTACCGAACAACTGGTTATCCCTCAAACACTGCGAAACCTGCCTCAAATGCTCCTAATGCTCCTTCTCATTCTGAGAATATATCAATATGTCATTGAGGAACACAATCACAAATAGGTCAAGAAAAGTGTGGAATACCCCATTCATGAGACTCATGAATATAAGTGGAGCATTCATAAGACCGAATGGGACCACAGTGAACTCATAGTGGCCATATCTGGTGTGAACTGCGGTCTTGTGGATATCACTCTCCACAATCCTCAACTGATGATACCCTAACTTCAGATCTATTTTAGAAAATAGTTTAGCACCCTGAAGCTGATCAAACAAATCATTGATCTTGGGCAAGGGATAATGGTTCTTGATGGTTACTTTGTTCAGTTGCCTATAATCCATGCATAATTGAAGGGACCCGTCCTTCTTCTTCACGAAGATGACTGGTGCGCCTCAAGGGGAGATGCTAGGACAAATGTGACCCTTCTCTAAGAGTTCCTCTAGCTTCACCTTGAGCTCATTAAGATCATGTGTGGTCATCCTATAAGGTGCTCTCGAAACTGACTCGACTCCTGGTATCAGATCTATGTGGAAGTCAATCTCTCTACTAGGTGGCATACCAGGTAGCTTAGCTGGAAACACATTTACAAACTCCTCAAGGATGGGATGATCATCTAGGGAAGGATCCCTCTCATTTTCTTCCTCTTTATCACTGATGGTGATAGCAAACAACTGGCATCCCTTTCACATGCTTCTCTTAAGTTGCATAGCGGAAATAATATGAAGAGACACAGGCCTCTGAATCCCAGTGATTACTATAGGAGCACCATGATCATCCTCACACACGATCTTTTTTAGGCGACAATCCATCTTGGCTCTGTGGGTGTAAAGCCAATCCATACCAAGTATGATGCCATAAGATCCAAGTGGTGTAACTCTAAGGTTTACTATGGTGGTGGTATTACCAATCTAGAGTGGACATCCCATAACCTTTGAACCCACTGACACTCTAGCCCTTGAAGATAACTCCACTCTCCAGCTGACACCTTGCCTAACTACCACTAGCCCATAATGATCCACAACCAATGGAGATATAAAGGAGTTAGTCACTCCTGAGTCAAACAATATAGAAATACTGATACCTCTGATCATACCTACAGCCTCAATGACTGTGGCCTAGTGCTCTGCTTGGCGGTTATCAACCGCTGCGAAGACTCTATGGGACTTGCCCATATCTCCAACTGTAGGCTCTAATGCTACCATCCTCTGACTACCTACCATTTGACCCTACGGGAACTCTCTCGCCATGTGCCCCATGGCTCCATATGTGAAACAAGCACCACGTGCCTGAAACTATGCACCTTGAGGCCTAGAGAAAGGCTGCCCACCTATCATGTTCGAACCACTGTACCCACCCCTGAAGAATTGCTGAGTCCATGGCAGAGGTGTGTATGTATCCTGTGCTCTCTAGTCATGCCTAGGACCCTATGAATGCCACTGCTTGGGCTTGGAGCCCTGCTGTCCCTGAGGGGGCTTTGCCTCTTACTCTACTATGACTACTGCAGAGGAGGGGGTTTATAGGACCCCGATGCATTTCTATGGTTGCCTTTTTAGTGGGGTTTCTGAAACCTAAAAGACTTGGGTGTCGGGTTTCAGTTCTGAAATTGATCCCAACCCGAAAGACTGGGGTGTCAGGTTTCAGTTCTGAAACTGATCCCTCATGTCTTGTGGCCTGACCTGAATCTCCTTGCCTATCAAGGCCTTCTACATGGCAACCCAAAGGCTTCTTGGAGTGGCCATCCTTACGAGTCCTGCTATCCCAACATTTAGTCCCCTGACAAAACGGTTGATGAGAAGCTTCTCATCTTTCAGGTAATCCACATAAGGTAGGAGCTCAATGAACTTGCTCTTGTACTAGGTCACTGAGAGATTCTTCTACTGGAGGTCATGCAACTCATCTATCCTATGCTCCCTAAAGTGCTCTGACAGGTATCTCTCCCTGAACCTCTCTGTGAAAATTTCCCATGTGAGGGTGTCTGCAGCTAGGCCACACTTGTATTCCTCCTGTCTCCACCATGTGGAGGTCGTTACTCTCAAAAGGTGGACTACAACTCGTTCCTTCTGATTGCTTTCATAAGAACGCAATGCGAAGCACCAATCTAGGCTCAAAAGCCAAACCTCAGCTTCTACCCTATCGGTAGATCCCCCCAAAGATGGTGGCCGGAGGTGCAAAACCTCTCTGATCAGATCTCCTAGTTCCCGATGTGCTCTCTCAAAGTACACAGGTGCTGCTACTGGAGGTGGTCTGGGTAGATGAATAGACTCAAGCTCATACTCAACCTGACCCTCTATGGGATTAGGAGGTGGACTCCTACTCCATTCCCTATCTACTAATATATGGTTCCCTGAGTTCTGGTTTTTTGCATGATGGTCAACAGCTGGAAGCCTATCCTGCACTATCCCAATCAGGTTTTGAAGTGCTAATAAGATGTCTCAGTTTGAATCAACTAGTAGTTCGAGAGGGGCCTCTGGGTTTCCTTCTAGAACCGGTTCCTCCCTATCAACATCTTCGCATGCCATACGCTTATGCTTAGGACCCCTTCCGCACTTGCAAACTTGTCATGTAGTCAGAGGCATCCTTATGAGAAAGTAAAATAAAATAAAATAAAAAAACTTTTTTGGGGATATTTTTAATTAATTAAATAATTAAAGTGAAACGTAATGGAGAAAGGTTCCTAGCATTGGAAACCTTGCTCTGATACCAAAATGTCATGCCCAAACTTTTGGGCAAAAAATAGAACAACAATTTATTTTTTTTTTAACCACATAAACTCTCAAAATAGTCTACACTATAAAGAAAACAATTGAATTGTGTCTTAACTAAGATGTAAGTGGAAATGTTTACTAACATTGGGTTAGCTAACTCACTAAAAGGGTGACATTAAAAATGAGGGCTAATTATTCCCTAAGAAGGTCCTCGCAATTTAATGAATTAACTTAATTAAAATGCCGCTAATTAAAGTCAAGGGAAATTAAATATCTAAATTGCATTTAAATTATTCTGGGCTAATAGAATAATGATGCAGATATCTTAAATCCAAAATTTAATTAATCGAGCGTGCGCAAAATTCCCGATTTATATTTAGCCAATAAGGTTTCACAATTAATAATGTTAATTACCAAATAAACCTAATTTATACTATAGCCAATTTTAATCTCCCCCAAACCTTCAACTTTCGACTAATAAATCATTTGGCCAAAATTGGCCTTATAGGCTAAAAATTCATATAAAATAATTAATAATTTTCGTTTACAAATTTTCCCCAAATTAATTTTAACTTGACGTCCCTATTTAATTAAATACAAAAATTATCTATGAAATATCCTTATTAAAAATACTTGATAAAATTACGTCAATTATGTGATATGAGAACTATATAAAAATTAATAAAATTAAATTAAATTGGTTTTCACTTAACCTCAATTATATATATATGTGTGTGTGTGTGTGTGTGTGTGTGTGTATACCTATATGTAAAAATATAACATATATATAAATTATATATATATAAACAATTTAGATAAACAAATCTACATTTAAACCTATTTATACATGCATGTTTCTTTAATAAAATAAACCAACTATGCCCATTAAATTTTATAATGCAACTTGCAAATAACCCTAAATTATAAGAGAATTTAAAACATTAATTCAAATTCCCTCCCATATTTTACATGCAAACCCTAACCCGAATATGGGCTAGGGTTTCATTTCTATTATACTTTTTTATTTAAATGCTAACCCTAACCCGAAATTGGGTTAGGGTTGCATTTTTTTTTTTGCATCAAGAATTCTCTTCTTTTCTTTTTTTTAATTTGTTTATACCCTAGCCTGAAATGGGGTTAGGGTTTATTTCATTTTTTTTTTTGAGTGTGTTTGTGTATACTGTGTGCGTTATGCAGGTTTGAAGGCCATGAGGCGACGACTGAAATAGGGCAAGGTGATGACCGAGTGAAGGGGCGGAGGCCGAGTGGAGGGGTGGAGGCACGGTGTGGGGCTCCCCCGGACGCCACTATGACTACCCACAATGGCGGCCGGTGCTGTCCACTGTGGACACCCACAGGGGCGACCGATGTTGTCCACTGTGTGTACACACAATGGTGGCCCGGGCCGTCCACTATGTGTAAGCACAGTGGTGGCCCGGGCCGTCCAGTGTGTCTACACATAGTGGATGGCCCGGACCACCATTGTGTGTAGGTGACACCTCCCGCATCGTCCACTGTGTGTAAACACAGTGGTCCGACCTGTGTGTCAGCCACTATGTTAACACACAGTGGTTCGGCCTTTGGGGAAGGTACCCCCCCCTCATTTTTTTTCGCTTATTATTTTTTTGTTTAACATATTTAAAATATATATATATATATATATATATATATAAATGCACATAAATATAAACATTAAAATATGTTTAAATCTGTTGTATATATATAACATATTTAAACATATTTTAATGTTTATATTTATGTGCATTTCTAAATATATATATATATATATATATATATATATATATATATATATATATATATATATATATATATATATATATATATATATATATATATATGCATATCAATCTCTTAGGGTTAGAATCTCTTTTTTTTGGTCTCTTTTCCTAAAAAGAAATTTAGACATCATCATGCAGGAATGTTAAAAATGTACACGCAGTCCATAGATAGATGTAGTTTAATATATATATTTCCTTTTCTGAAAGGATTTATTTAACATAAATAGATTAACTTATACCCTCATCTAAATCTGCATATATTTTTCTTTTTTTTTTAAAACAGCAATACATTTTATGACAGTGAAGGATATCAGCAAGCTAAAAAAAAACTTTAAATAGTTTTATTGTTATTAATTTTGTTTATAGATTAATTTTCTACAATGTATAAAAACGAATAAAAATGACAGTAATAAATATGGCTGTAGGAGCATTTTTAACTTCACTTAGATATCTATAGGGAAAGTAAAATTTACATGGTTCTACTTTAGCTTTCTGGTTTTTTGTTCTAAGTAAAATAAAATGATAGTAAACAACAACATTTAAATATTACAGGAAAATACTTAAAACATTTTCATTTCTTTTTCTACATCATTTTTTTATATAAATTGTAGAGATAAATAACAATAGATTTCAGTTTAAGACATATTTAAATAAGAATAACAACACAATAATACATTACAAAATTTAAATAAAAATGCTTTTCTTTTATGAATGTTTGAACACAAGTTACCAACTTTTACAAATGGGTAAAATACCCAATTAGTCTCTCATTCCTAATGAATGAGGACTTAACTAAATAAAACATTTCTTTCTTTCTAAATAATTACAACAAATACCTTCTTATTTCTTTCTGCAACTAAAAACAAATCAGCAACATCCTAGCTTTCTTTTTTTTCCTTTTCCTCTTTCCAAGCAACCTGCATACAAAACATAAGGCTGTGAGCATGGGGTGCTCACCTCCCAGCCTAGGCTTACTAGAAGCCACCCCCGAGCTTGGAGAACCAAGTCCTAGACGGGTTACACTCAAGCAAACACAAACAAGCAAGGGGACAAACATAACAAACACATTCCCATTCCAAGCTCAAACTTCATCATGTAATGTGATGTTTCAAAAGGGTGGAAGTGGACCAAGTACCTTTGAGGAGATCTGCTAGATAGTAACTCACAACCAACTCATGGCATCCAATAACACAACAAAAATTATCTTAACCCCCATATCCTTATGACCCTCAAAGGCATACATGCCATTTTTCTCCCCTTATGACCCCTGAATGCATAAACAAAACTATGCAGCAAGGGTCACATGGACAAACCCTTGAGATCACTCTCATGATGAGAGCCTCTCACTCTAAGGTTGTCAAACTCCTTCCACCCCCAAGACCATTTTGCCCTGCCAAGGGTAAGATGGCCTTGGATACTCTCAAAACACAATAGAAAGCATAACAAAAGAAAAGGGAAAAGAACCACATAAAAACTTTCACAAATACAATACCAAGAAAGATACAATATTTACATTCAAGCATCTCTACAAATAGATTTCAAATAAACAACTAAGAAAAACACCAACCTTGAATCTACCAAGGGGTTTTCTAGGGATAGCTTGGAGAAGAGTAGCCCAATCCACAAAAATTTTCTGCAATACTTAGCCCAAAATTCCTATTCCAAAACTATTTTTTTTTCAAATTTGCAAGATCTCCAAAAATGGAGAGTGGGTGATTAGCTCACTAAGCCTCAATCTCTAGCCTAAGAAGGCTTATCTCACTCCTTCCAACCTCTTGGATAGAGTGAGGGACTCCCATTGGTTGGTCTTCCCTAGGTGTTACACACTCCCTAACTAAGGCACCTCAAGAAGAGGAATGAAATGGGGAAAAGGAATTACACCTACCAAGAAGGTTATCTAACCAAGGATAGCACTCCTAAAGATGAAATTCGACCATCTAGGAAAACCCAATTTTTTGGGTGGTTAAACAATCCCTAGAGGAAAGACACATGGCCAAATTTGGCCCTCACCCATAGGTAACCCATGAGGCCCAATAAAAATACCCCAAAACTAACTCTAGGAGTTGATTTAACCCTTTAAAAGTCCACCTAATGTTAACCTACGGGTCAACTCTGAGTTGACCCTTATGGCTGGCTATCCTAGATTTCTTGGAACCTTCAAGGATAATTTTGAAATATATCAATTAAACAAAAAGTAAATCTCTCAAAAGGTGACATGACAATTGACAACACAACATACAACATATGTGTCAAGTGACACTACAAAATAATTCCATATCACAAATGCACACATGGCAATTGTCCCTTGAAAGATTTAAACAATTTAATAAATACAATTTACACTCATGTAAACATTTTACGTTTATGAATAAAATACTATACATATGGGGTGTTGTCTCTCCAAATAGACAACCCCTGGTTTTACGAACATACATAAGCCTAGGCTTGATTCTCCATAATATTTTCATGGTCACATGGATAATTTCCCGCGCATCTCAATTTAAACATTAGTACTTTCCAATAGCCTCATATAATATTAAACACATAATTAAAAATATAATTTAATTAATTTGCATAGAATTGACATTATACAATTCAATTTACCACATATCAAAGCAATTCACCTAAGCAATTCATCATAATCCTCATAATTTAATCCATTCATAAGATATGCAACCATATTTCTGGCATCATAATAAAGTCTTGCAAATATAATAATGACATACAACACCTCAATGTTACCCTAATCTAGAGTCATATAAAATTCTATATCTATAATGCATAGAAATGAAACATCAATATGTCAACGTTTTCCAATTCCTGGGATCATATAAAGTTCTATATCCATAATGCATAAAAATAAGGCACCCATAATAGTTCCAACATGAAAATCACTGAAATGCTAGAATTGGTTGGGGTAGGGCCTCACAAGACACCCAATGAGGTAGTTCCATTCTGGACCAAGACAGCCCAACTGATATGTATCAGACTTTCATTGTTATTGTTACCGGTGTAATAAATTTCGGCATAGAATAGCTTATTGTAGATTAAACAATAAGCCTTATATGAATTATGAAAGTAGAAATTCATTTAATGCACTCTGGGATATGAATGTTGTCTGCTATCAGTGCAATGGATATGGACATAAGAGTTTTGATTGTAGGAAGAATAAACTGGTACCCTACAATAATTTTAAGGATGTTCCCTTCAATGAAAATATAAAATGCTATAACTGTCAAGAATTTGGACACATAGCAAAGTTATGCAAAAACAAGAAGATCAAGAAAATGAAGAAAAATTCAAATCATGAATTGGTAACTGAACTTGAGTTGAATAAGGCAGTTGGAAAGAAGAAGCAAATCAAACCAGTTTGGGTTGAGAAAAAAAAGGGAAAGGCAGAATCACGTCTCATAGTGCAGATGACCTTGCATGCTGAAAGGAAAAATTTATGGGTGGTAGATAGTGGTTGCTCAAACCATATGATTGGTGACAAAAGGAAATTCATTAAACTTGAAGATTGGAATAGTGGATCAGTAATGTTTGGAGACAATTCCTCCATCAAAATAAAGGGAAAAGGAACACTAAGCATTGATGGAAAACTGAAGGTACATGATGTATATTATGTGGAAGGCCTCAAACATAATTTGTTGAGTGTGACAAAGGTTACAAATTCACCTTTGACTCAACCGGTTGTTAGATAAAGAAAGATAGTATCGATAAAGTTGTGGTAGAAGGAAAGAGAACTGAGGGAAATGTTTATAATCTAAAGGAATGCTATGAGTCCTGATGTATGTTGGGACAAGTAGATGATATTTGGTTGTGGGATAGAAGATTAGGCCACGTAAATTTTGATAACTTAGTTGCAGTAAGCAAAAAGAGGTGTGTGAGGAATATTCCACTCATCATCAAACCGATAAACACATTTTGTGATGAATGTGTAAAAGGTAAGCAAACAAAAGTGAGTTTCAGAACAAAGGAGCACAACACCTGAAAGCCACTTGAAATTATGCATATTGATCTATGTGCTCCAACCAGAACAATAGCACTTGTCGGTGAAAGATACTTCATACTCTTCATTGATGACTACTCAAGGATGACATGGGTCACCTTTCTGCAAGATAAATCACAAGCATTTGAAAGATTCAAAATCTTTTGAAAGATGGTGGAAAAGGAAAGTGGGTACAAATTAAAATTCCTAAGATTAGACATGGATGGAGAGTTCACATCAAATGAATTTGAAGACTATTGTGAAAAACATGGAATTAGAAGGAAATACTCTACTCCTAGAACACCACAACAAAATGGTATGGTAGAAAGGAAGAAGAAGACAATCAAGGAGATGGCCAGAACTATGTTGAATGAGGCCAGTCTGCCAGATACTTATTGGAAAGAAGTTTTACATACTATTGCATACACTTTGAACTGGGTTCAATTAAGAAAAAACAACAAGATGACACCTTATGAGCTATGGTATGACCAGAAGCCATCAGTCAAATATTTTAAAGTATTTGGAAGCAAGTGCTTCATTAAGAAAGATATGGATGGTTTGGGAAGTTTTGACTCTAGAAGTGATGAAGGGATCTTCCTTGGTTACTCATCTAACCATAAAGCCTACAAATGCTACAATAAAAGACTAAGAAGAGTTGTTGAAAGTATGCATGTAAGAGTTGATGAAGATATGCATAGAGGATCTCAACCATAGGTTAACCGGTTTGATTACTCCGATGATGAATATTATGAAGCTCAGGCAGAAACTAAACCAGAAGGAGCATCCCAAAAGGTTCCCAACTGGTATGCATAGTTGACTCACCCGGAAGAGCAAATTCTGGGAAATAAGAATGATGGTGTGCAGACTAAAAGAAGACTTTCCTGAAATGATGAACAAGTCAACCTATGTCTCATGATAGAAGTTGAACCCAAAGCTTTCATTGAGGCTAGCAAGAGAGAAGAATGGATGGATGCCATGGAAGAAGAACTGCACTAGATTGAGAAGAACAAGACTTGGGAGTTAGTCTCTAGACTGGAAGACAAGAATATCATTTGCACAAAGTGGGTCTATTGGAACAAAATGAATGAAGACGGTAAGATTGCAAGGCATAAAGCTAGACTAGTGTGCAAAGGATACTCTCAAGTAGAAGGGATTGATTTTGAAGAAACATTTGCATGAATGGCTAGATTAGAAGCAATTAGGATGTTTCTAGCTTACTCTGCCTACAAGGGCTATAAAGTATACCAAATGAATGTAAAATCTACTTTTCTAAATGGAAATTTAGAAGAAGTATACATGGAGCAACCGGAAGGATTTTTGTTGTATGATGATGAGACATTTGTGTGTCGGTTAAAGAAGGCTTTGTATGGTTTAAAGAAAGCTCTTAGAGCATGGTACTCAAGATTAGATCAATATCTGAGGGAGAAAGGATTCAAAAAGGGAAGTGCTGATAGCAATTTGTATATAAGGAAAGATGGGAATCACACGATTATTGTGGTTGTGAATGTAGATGACATCATCTTTGGCGGAAACAAGGATACTCTCTACAAAGAGTTTTCTAATTAGATGAAATCATAATTTGAGATGTCAATGCTTGGTGAATTGACTTACTTCCTTGGCTTGTAGATACTATAGAAAGATAAAGGAATCTTTATCTCACATGTCAAGTATGCAAAGGAGATGCTGAAGAAATTCCAACTGGAAGATTGCAAACCAGTAAGTACTCCCATGGTGACTAGTAGCAAATTGAGTAAGAATGATGAATTACCGGTAGTGGATCAGACTCTGTACAAATCCATGATAGGCAGTCTATTGTATCTAACTGCTTCAAGACCGGATATAGTTTAGGCAGTATGCATGGTAGCTAGATTCCAAGCTACACCAAAGCAATCACACATGAATGTTGTTAGCAGAATTTTTAGGTACCTACAAGGAACACTTAGCTATGGTTTGTGGTATCCTAAATAGGGAGATTTTATCTTGAAAGCATACACTGATGCCTATTGGGTAGGATGCATTGATGATAGAGAGCACAAGCGGTGGCACATTATTTCTAGGTGTCTAGTTGGTCTCTTGGCATAGCAAGAAGCAAGAATCAGTCTCCTTATCTACTACTGAAGCTGAGTACATTGTTGCTGCTACATGCTTCTCTTAGGTTCTTTGGATGAAGAAGACTCTCAAAGATATATAGGTGGACATCACTTAACCTATTCTCATTCGATGTGACAATTCAAGTGCAATTAACATAGCAAAGAATCTGGTCATGCACTCCAAAACAAAACATATTGCTATCAAATATCACTTTCTCTGAGAGAAGGTTGAAGGGCAGGAGGTAAGGATAGACTATGTTCATACCAGTGAACAAGTAGTAGACATTTTCACCAAACCATTACTGATAAGCATGTTTGAATACCTCTGACACAAGCTGGGAGTTATGTCATCTGTCTAAGAATATTTTATGTGACTCAAGGGGAGTTTGGTATGGGTCAAAGGGGGAGTGTGCAAGTACCCTTTGTCATTGTGTCAAAGGGGGAAAAATGTATCGGTATGGAGTGGACTGTGAGAAGTTGACATCAATGCCAAAGGGGGAGATTGTTGGCATTTTGGAACTAAGTTATCATTGATGTCAACCGGTGGAGATTGACCATAAAGGATAAAAGTACAAACCGGTCAAAAGGATGGTTTCTTGTTTATGATGAAGAGGCAAAATGTTAAAATTTGTCTCACACCACCAAAGGTGAAGATATGCAACCAGTACTAGATGCTCTATCAGTTAATAGAAGGGGAACACTCCACTAGCCAAGGATCTTATTGATATGTGTTTGTTGAACCAACTGGGTGTTGGTAGGCCATGTCTTGATCGGTGTGATGCCATGTGGAGCTGAGTTGGCAAGTGTGCTGTGGTTGATGAAGCTTCATCCACAGGGTTGGTGAAACAGATAATCATCATTAATTAAGGAAACCACAAATCAAGGGATTGCATCTAACTGATTACAGCTCAAGGAAGAAGAAATGATAGAGGAAGATCAGGGAGCAGTTGGCCCCTGAATCAAGGCAAAGGAAATCTGAAACATAAGGGAAACTTCTGGAACACTTTATGTATCATCTGACTTCATGATAGAAGATTTGATACGTGATTGCCACTCCAAGAAAAAAATGCATTGGATGATGAAAACATTGTGCAAGTGCAGTCTTTGAGGATAGGTGATTGATCCAAGAAAGGTGGGATTGGATCTCATGAAGATTGTGTCAAAAAGAGAAAACCCTAATCACTTAGGTTTTTTAATTGCATTCTGGGAAAATAGAGCATAAGTAATGAGAGCTCCGGATAGGAAATGTGTTGATGCTGTGAAGATTCTAGAGTGATGAAGAGAGAGGGAGCAAGGAGAAAACTCGAGAAAGTGATCTGAGCAAGTTTCAAGGTGAGAGAGCAAGCAAACCGGTGAGAGGATTCTACCGATAGTATCATAGTCAAGTAGTTGAACCTAACTGGTAAGGTGTGGAAGAGCAGGTAGCATCCTAGGGTGATACAGTTGTTACTACTTATCAAGTTGCCATTAGTTTTATATCCAAAGTCATTCTATATACTCCAGTCAGTTACTACTACCGAAATATTCAGTCGGTAAGAACAGAGTACGTCGGTTATAGAAGAAAGTAGTCACAGAGCCTAGTATTCACTGAGCTATCTACCAAGTAACATTCCATGTTTACCGAGTAGTAATAATGATACACCAAGTTGATATACATGGAGTGAAATGTGTTACCAGATTCACTGAACCTAGATACACATGGGAAAATGTGTTACAAGATCGAGGAACAATGAACCGTTATCACATTGGAAATTGCACTTGAAGATTTTGTATGATTTTGAGGTCATCTATCCAATGAAATATTTTGCATGGTTATTCATTTGATAAATCATGTTTGTAAGAACAAAGCAATGAACCTGATCACCGACATAAGATATCTATTTATATAGCATGAATTGAGGATCAGAAGAATGGAGAAGAATGTATGTGAAGCAAGACACATGTGACAGATAAGGAAGCATTGAGTATTGCAACTGTTAGAGACATAGAGGTCACTGAGAAGCATTTTAGAGAACAGTCAAGGAACAAAGTAAACAAAAGAGTTTACCGAGTTACTCTATGGGTTACCGAGGTATGCTATAAGCAAGGTAATCTCATTTTGAGCACATAGAATCTTCTATAACATTCTAGATGTAAAGTTGCAGATATTTGTAAGGATTTTATTGTAATATTTTGAATTTGTAAGAGAAACCTTTAATAGGGTAAAAAACTCTAACCAAGTCTATAAATTGTAAAACCTTTAACTAGGTGCAACATTTAGAATAAGTGTTGTAAAATCTTTTAGCAAGGTAGAT
This sequence comes from Cryptomeria japonica, assembly GCF_030272615.1. Lineage (NCBI taxonomy): Eukaryota > Viridiplantae > Streptophyta > Pinopsida > Cupressales > Cupressaceae > Cryptomeria > Cryptomeria japonica. Next base: position 937,753,613 of record NC_081407.1, read on the forward strand.
CTAATGATCTTAATACTCCTAACAAGGTAAGCTATCAGAAATAGCTTAACATGTAGCTCTAATCGAGCAACCTTTATTATTGCAGTAGTGAAGTTGTGGGTGCCATCCCCACCGCAGTTTTTCTCTCTAACCAAGAGTTTCTACGTAACCAAAATATATGTGTTATGGAGTGAATCATGTATGATTGTTATTTATTTGTTTTAGCTTTATGTTATGTTACAACAGTTTTTTGGTTTATGCATAACAGTAAAGATATTGTTAAAGAAAGGATTTGAAGTACTAATTCACCCCTCCCCTCTCAGTACATTAGCTTTCCATATTGGGTCTAACAATTGGTATCAGAGCTTCAATCTTGGAAAAGGGTTTAACAGCCTAAAGAGAAAGATCTTATCAATGGAAGGCTATAAACAATCTCGACAAATTGTGTATCTGCAAGAAGAGTTGGATCATGCTAATCAAGTGATTGCAGACATGCAAAGACAAATGCAAAAATCATTGAAAGTTAGAAGAATATTATTTGATGATTTGTAGGACTCTCAAGAGTTAGTAGAACAAATTGAGACATTTGAGAATAGTATATCTGAAGAGACTGAAGAGGTGATTGAAGAACTGAAGGAGAAGAACAAATCATTGACTGATCAGCTAAAAGTAATGAAAAGAGGACATGAACATTTTAGCACAAAGATGACTGAAAATCTTGATGCATTGAGGACGGCTGAGGATAAACTAAGAGATCTAGAAAGAGAAAATCAACATCTTAAAGCATTAGTATCAAAAAAGAATGATGAAATCACAAGGTTGACTGGGGTTCAACAAAATCTGTCAGATCAATTGGGATATGCACATCATGAAGCAAATCTGAAAGATGATGAGAATCAAGCATTGAAACTTGAAGTATCAAGGTTGACCGACGAACTTGAAACATAGAAGAAATCCAAGGAAACATTGAAAAAGAGTTATGAAGCATCAAAGATGTTAGACGAGCAACTTACTACAAAGAGACCCAACAAAGTTGCAGGACTTGGTTACAAAGGAAAAGACTCTACCGAGAAGGGAATTCATACTACCGAGAGAGGAGAATCATCAAAGCAAGCTAGAAATAAGAAGAATATCAAAGGAAAGAAGCCTATTTGCAACTACTGTGGAAAACAAGGTCACACTGCTAACATGTGCCAAATCAGAAAAGGTAAGCAACCGAATGTCACTAGGTCTAATGGTTATTGTCACAATTGCAATAAATATGGTCACACATCTAACCAATGTAGAACAAAGTCTACTAGCAATTATTAGAAGGTAAAATTCAAAGGGTTTTGTAAAAACTGCAATAGATATGGACATAGTACCAACGAGTGTTGGTTTAAGCAAAAGAACTATATGTGGTCTGCACACCAAGCAAATCCTAGAGGATATCGAACTCACATAGATCCTTACAGACAATATTTTTCAGTACCATGGGATTACAATACAAGGATATGGTGTGAATGTTGTGGAAGATATGGACATATAAGTGCCAAATGCTTTATAAGGTTTAGAATGAACAACCAAAGATCATGGAGAAATCCTGGTATGGCATGTTTTCATTGTCACAAAGTTGGACACTTGGCTAGAGATTGCAGAGATCAACCTAGAGGAGACACTGAGGAAATAAAAGGCAAATTACAGATGATTTGGAAAAAGAAGGAAATTGTGTCAAATGAAGAAAGCACCTTATCTACCGAGCTAGGTGCACCTGTTCCAAATTAATCGGCAAAGGTATGAAGGGACTACATTCTCTCAAAGGGTAAATCTTAACAGTTCCTATTTTATCATGTACTTAATTCAAAATTTGCATAATTAAAGATGCATTAGAAAATTTGAAAATTTTATCAAGTCTTTTGGAAGCCTGCCAAGTCAGTAAATACAGGAAGTCTGGCTACTCGGTAAAAGCATAAAAAGGAAGTGGTAGTGAGTGCATTTAATGTTTTCTGACCTAACTGCATGGAGCCCGATAAGATATAATGTATACTTAAAGCTTTTGCGCGGTCATTTTACACTCACCAAGTTTTCAAGAAAGCAGAGCAAAGCGATTCAAAGGCGATCAAACCACCTCCTGAGCGAATTTCAAAGGTATTTACATCAATCACAATGCACTGTCAAGATAGTTTATCGATCATATCAAGTTGTTATTATTTGCTAAGTAGAAAGCGTTTATCATTTGAAAGTCTTCAAACCCTAAGGATCTTTTGTTAGTATTTGAAATCTACAATGGCACCTAAGATCCAGAACCCCGTTGTTATTGAGCACATTGAAAAGCCCTCATTGAAATACTCTTTAACTCCCAAAGTTGCTTCTGAACCAGATGATAAAACTGCATTTTCACTCATTCCAGATAGAGTTTTGTTAGTTGAGGATGTGAGATTCTTCACTAAATGTCGAGTTGAGGAACTAGGTCATGTTGAGATCAAGGATACATATGATGAATTATGTACTGATGGTAAAATGGATAGCAAATTTGAAAACATCAAAGTCAAGGGATTGACCGAAGCCCTAACCTACCCATGAGTCTTCAAACCCCTATGGGTCAATTTTTTTCTGAGCAGAGTTCATGATGACTTCATGTGGCTAGAAGAGCAACCATTTAAGATCACCAAGGAAATCATCCATTTGATCACCGGTTACCCTATTTATGATCATGCCCGAGCTCAGAAAATGATATCACAGAAGGAATTGATCAACTTAACCGGAGTGGAATCTGATTGCAGAGGACTGAAACTGAACAATGTGATAGATGTAGAGCTATAGTTTTCCATTAGAGTAATAGGTTATTGTTTCTTCCAATCAGCAAGGGAGAACAGTGTACCCTGTGCAGCAATCGACTTAGCATATAAAATTGTGAAGAAAGGCATGAAAAATGATTTTTGCGAGGTATTGTTGAAAAACTTGTTTGAGAATCTCAATACCATAAGGAAGCCAAAGAAGAACAACTTAGCTAATACACTAAAGTTTGGATCACTTCTGGCATACATGTTTTTCTATTTTGAGAAATTCTTTCCATCAGTCGGTAATGTTGTTTGGGAGCTACACCGACCAATCACCCATCAAATTAATGACTTCATCAAGAAGCTAGCTGATAACTTTAATGATATTATGGATGATTATTTCAGCAAGTTTCAAGAGAGGATGCATAACAGGTATAGAATTCCACCCAAGTTAGTGGAGAAATACAAAGATGACATATGTTTTGAAGTAGACACTGACTACTGCTATGTTAATGTTGTGGAACTGAGAACTCAATCTTTGCCACCTATGGGTTATGAGATTGATTTTGACATCACACAACAATAGATAGATGTTTTTCTTACATTACCAAGGCATGCTACTGAGCTAAGATATGGTACATATGAAGAAGTGAAAGAAAAAGTTAAGATGAGCATTGTAGTGCCCAAGGCTACAAGGAAGGCAACAAAAATGATCAAGGTATTAACGGAGAAATTTGGAGAAGGTTCTTCCTCCACACCTATCAAGGGCACTCTAGCCATCACCGAGGAGGAATCTGAAGCCCAGGAGGCAGCTATTACATTGAGCACCGAATTGCCTAAAGGAAAAGTTTTGAAAAGAAAGAAACATGATACATCAAAAGTATCACCCACTCCTCCAGCAATGTGACCTAACACAAGAGCATCTACAACATCACCGAGTAAGAAACCAAAGAATGTTGCTGCACCCAAGGTAACAAAAACATATAAGAAATCTACTCAGAGACTCATTTTGGCTAAAGAGTCTAGTGACACTAAATCTGAAGACAAAAACAAATTTCAGATTGTCAAGAGTAAAAAGGAAAATGTACATAGTGTTGAAAATTTTTGTGCTAATCTGAAGCAATATGGTGGATTTGGATCATTCAAATATGTAAAATATGAATCCAGAAATGATGCAGAAAAGAGACAAATTGAAGAAGCCATAATCTGCATTCTTTTGAAATTCTGATTGGTCCCATTGGAAGTAATCAATTCTCTTCCAAAAGAATTGTATGCGCATATTGATAATACGTGGACATATGCCATGGACTCAGAAAAGAAGATGAGAGAAAGAACTCTGGTACATCTCTTTCTAGACATGTTGGTAGATGAAATCAAAGAACATCTGAAAAACTACCACAAAAAATTTTTGGTCAAGAAAAGAGCTTTAAAATTGATGAATGGACTTTATTTGGATGTAGAAAATGAAACCAAGGAAAAATGGCAGGAAATCTTTCGAATCAAGAATGCTGGTGAACAAGCTGAAGTTGAAATAGTTGATGTCACCGAGCAAGATCCTGATATCACTGAGCAGGACCCTGCTGACACTATACAAATTGATGAGGATATCATGGAGATCGAGGCACCAGAACAAGAAATGATAGAAGGGAATGCTTATGCTCAACTGGTTTCAAGTGAATCAATTTTAGAACAAGTTCAACCCTATCCTCTGGTCAATCAGCTTACTTCAACCGAGGCCCCTCAAGATATAGAACAAGGCACCAAAGGTCACAAGTCAATAGATGGAGAAGCTGCTTCTCAAGCCATTGGGGAACAAACCTCACAAGCACTGAAAATGTTGCAACCAAGACACCAAGCTCAGAGACACCAAAGGACACTACAGAGGCTAAAGAAACCAACCAAAGTGTTTCCTATACCGAGCAACCTATCGAGGGTCAACAAACCTCTCAAGCCCTTGTATTAGTTCAACCAGTGAAAGGTAAAGAAAAGAAAATGAAAAAGCATAGTTTCAAATTAGATTTGTCAAAACCAATAGTGTTGCCCAATGTTGATATATCCAAATTAAAAGGGCAAGCACTCATTGAATCCGGTGAACTATGCAAAGCCAAAGCAGAACAAGAAAAACATATGGCTATTCAAAAGAAAAATAAAGTACTTCAGAAGGTGAAATCACTCTTAATAGATATGCTACTTGAAGCAACAGTGACACAAGATGTCGCCATCCATATTCAACTGGATGAACTTCTAACCAAGATAGAGACATCTGGAGTAGATGCATCTGAATATTTGAGCAAATTGAAGGACAAATATCTCACTGCTAAAATGATTGAAGAGGTACAGAAAGCTATTGCTATTGGCAAAGTTAAACTTGTCAAATTTATTGCTGAGTTGTCCCCTCAACTCAAGCACATTCTTTATTTATTTTAGAAACTTTGTACATTCTCTTTATTCATTAAGGACATAAAAAATAAAACAAAAGTAATTGAGAAAGAGATCACCGATCTCTCAAATAAGTTGACCACTGAGCCCAATTCTATTCAGCAATTCTATACAAAGTTACAAAAGCTCATGGCTCAACAATTGGAACTCAAGAATGAAGAGCACAAGATAAGGATGGACATTATGACACTTCAAACATTATTCATTCCTCATCTTTCATCTGTCCAAGAGTAGATCAACAAAGCTACCTCCCTATCCACTCAGCAAGAGGGAAACACCTTAGATGGATTAATCTCAATGTTAGCTGACGTTACAACTCGGAATTCACTTAGGGATAGTGTAAAGAATACCCTCTCTGCCGCTCTCACCAATGCAAAGACAAAGTATAAATCCATTTTTGACCAGTTGCCCCCACCGAATGGTAACTAAATTTTGATGTTTTTCAAAAAGGGGGAGTGATATAGCATCAAAGTATCAAAGGGGAATGTTGTATATAGGGGGAGTATACCAAGCAGTACAAAGTATCCAAATGCACAGTTAATTTTGACAACATTGACCAATGATCACTAATCAGTAAACCAAGTAGTTAACATAGAATATTGATCACTGAACATGCAAAATCAGAGTTTTTATAGTATATTGATAAGGGGAGTATATCTGAATATATTATTTCATTGACAAAAGTATATACTATCAGTTTTGTCAAAATTTTGTAAGTATATAGATTTTTGAGTTATGACTTTGAAAGTAGTTTTGTCAAACATCTCAACTAATGTCAAAAGGGGAGATTGTTACTACTTATCAAGTTGCCATTAGTTTTATATCCAAAGTCATTCTATATACTCCAGTCAGTTACTACTACTGAAATATTCAATCGGTGAGAACAGAGCAAGTCGGTTATAGAAGAAAGTAGTCATAGAGCCTAGTATCATGTCTATCGAGAAGCAATAATGATACACTGAGTTGATATACACCAAGTGAAACGTGTTACCAGATTCATTGAACCTAGACACACATGTGAAAATGTGTTACAAGATTGAGGAACAACGAACTGTTATCACATTGGAAATTGCACTTAAAGATTTTGCATGATTGCGAGGTCATCTATCCAATGAAATATTTTGCATGGTTATTCATTCGATAAATCATGTTTGTAAGATTGAAGCAATAAACTTCATCACCAACATAAGATATCTATTTATACAGCATGAATTGAGGATCAGAAGAATGGAGAAGAATGTGTGTGAAGCAAGACACGTGACAGATAAGGAAGCATTGAGTATTGCGACTATCAGAGACACAGAGGTCACCGAGAAGCATTTCAGAGAACAGTCAAGGAACAAAGTAAATAGAAGGGTTTACCAAGTTACTCTATGGGTTATCGAGGTATGCTATAAGCAAGGTAATCTCATTTTGAGCACATAGAATCTTCTATAACATTCCAAATGTAAAGTTGCAGATATTTGTAATGATTTTATTGTAATATTTTGAAGTTGTAAGAGAAACCTTTAACAGGGTAAAAGACTCTAACCAAGTCTATAAATTATAAAGCCTTTAACCAGGTGCAACATTTAGAATAAGTGTTGTAAAATCCTTTAGCAAGGTAGATCTAACGATCTTAATACTCCTAACAGGGTAAGCTATCAGAAATAGCTTAACATGTAGCTCTAACCAAGCAACCTTTATTATTGCAGTAGTGAAGTTGTGGGTGCCATCCCCATCACAGTTTTTCTCTCTAACCAAGAGTTTCTACGTAACCAAAATATATGTGTTATGGAGTGAATCATGTATGATTGTTATTTATTTGTTTTAGCTTTATGTTATGTTACAACAGTTTTTTGGTTTATGCACAACAGTAAAGATATTGTTAAAGAAAGGATTTGAAGTACTGATTCACCCCTCCCCTCTCAGTACATTAGCTTTCCATATTGGGCCTAACAAAAATGTGTTGAGAGACTATGTGTGAAAGGGAGAGAAATATAACAGAGTTATTTGACTCTAGAGTTGCAAAATCCATTTACAATAAGAAGCCTTAATTGTATCAGAATAGTATTTCAATATACATCCCCAAGTTGAAGCTTGGTGCAAGGGTTGGTGCTCCTTGGGTTAGTGCCCTAAAACGTGCAGGGGTTGATGCTCCTTGGGTTGGTGCCCAAAGTCTTTGTAAGTTGGTGTTTTACTTGTGAAGCTGGATTAGAGCAGTAGTCTCTAGCAGCTCTTTTGGCTGAGGTTTTTTCCATATTGGTTTTTCCTTGTAAATCTGGTGTTGTGAATCTCTTGTGTGTGAATGACCTCTTTGTTTTTCTCTCTTGCATTACCGATATAACTGTTTTCATAGTTAATTAAATAGTTGATTGTTGGAAATTTGATCGGTAAAAGAAAAGACTTAGAAACCATTGATTCACCCCCCTCTCAGTGGTATTATGTGTTCAACAGTAAGTTGACATCAATGCCAAAGGGAGAGATTGTTGGCATTATTGGCATAAAGTTGTCATTGATATCAAACTAGTTTGGCAAGGTCACTAGTAAGTAAGAAGTGGTGACTGGTATAAGAAGTATAAGACAACAAGATAGACAAAGGGAAGGCTACCAGTACACATGAGTTGTGTCATCTACTGGTTAGCAGTATTACCGGTAAATCACAAACCAGGATGAAGGTTGTTTGTTTTTAAAGAAGGCACAACACCCGATGAGAAGAACATAGAGGATGTGATGCCGGTACAGAGGATGTTTGATGGTCATACCGTTAAGTTGAACTAAGCCGGTAGTGAACCTTGGTTGATAAAGGATGTCAAACCAACATAGGAATCTAGGAAGAGGTGGATGTTGCCAAGCATGACAGCTAGATGGCAGGTGGAGGTATTGCATAGGTCAGTGGAGTGTGCATCAAAGTAACAAATCTTCAAGTAGGTCAGCTTTTATGAAGAACCCGCAAGTCACGAAGGATGCCATAAGATTGTGGCTCGAGGAAGGAAAGATGACAAAGCGACTGAACTGATCTTGCAAGAATATTTGATCTTCCTACCTGTTTGATGAAGGAAACAACAAAGCCATTAATGGCGAATGATAGGGAAAAGTAGACAAGCTTGGTGTAGACCTCCAGATTTAGAAAACACACATTGGAATGCAAATATTTGCTAGTAGTGATTGATATCATGAAGATCCTATCCCTAGAAAAGAAGATTTAATCAAATTTAATTGGGTTCAAGTTGGAGAAAGAAAAACCTAACACAACATTGTTGAATGTTGTTTTAGGCGGGAATCCAATATTATAAATAGATGAGCTCGAGACAGAAAATATTGATGCTTGATGTAAAGAAGAAGAGGGAAGTGAGTTTGAGCGTAGAGAAAGATCATCTTCCTTGGAATTTATTCTAAGAAATTTGCAGAGTGAGTGAGGAGTCAAACCTGTGAGAGGGTTTAACCGGCAGTAATAGAGTATCGGTAAATTGTAGCAGGTCTAATAGTTGAGCTAACTAGTGAGGTGTGATTGATCAGAAGGCATCCAAGTGTGACACAGTGTGTTGTGAGGTTGCGAGAGAGAAGAGAGGCCAATAATGAGAGAGAGAAATCTGTTAACCAGTAGTGTGAGATCCAGTGAAGAAGAGAAGACTATTAATTGACATAAACCTATTTGATCAAGAGTTCCAGAACTCATTTGTAACTAGAAGCTATAACTGTATCAATTTTTTTTTTCAATATACATCACCAAGTTGGAGCTTGGTGCAGGGGTTGGTGTTCCTTGGGTTGGTTCCCTAAATCAGCAAGGGTTGGTGCTCCTTGGGTTGGTTCCCTAAATCTTTGTAATTTAGTGTTTCACTTGTAAGGTTGGATTGGAGCAATAGTCTCTAGCAACTTTTCTCACCAAGGTTTTTTCCATATTGGGTTTTCCTCGTACATCTAGTGTTGTGAGTTGCATTTATGTGATTGTCTCTTTTGTTATACTCATTTGTCTTATTGGTCTGATTTTTTAGTGCTTAAGACAACAACCAATATTCTAAGGTTGTTTTAAATGGGAAAAGAGTTTAGGAATCACTGATTCACCCCCTCTCAGTGGTACATTGTGTTCAACAATGTTGGAATGATGATGATTTTTGTATTTGATGATTTCATGTGTTGTCATTGATGGCACACATATGTTTTGATTATCATAGTCATCTTAGTTAAGGTTAAACTGGAACTACTATTAAGTCATATGCATTGTTAACCAGTATCATTTGTATAGAGTAAGGTCAACTGGTATATATAGACAATAGGTATATGTAGTTAAGACAATCGGTTTTGGTTAGTTCCATTGTTGCTAGTTTCAATATGCAACAGAGAGAGACAAGGAGGCACATGGAGACAATCATCTAGTATGATTTGAAGTGAACCAGTATGTGAGTTTGATGTGGTCAACACTCAACTAGTATCAGTGTTCCAATTGATTTCCCAATTTGTGTGATGATTTATCATCGGTTGTGATGTGTTACTACCAACTGACACTATGGCGGTGATTTGTGTCATGTTAAGGAAGATTGTCTAGATTCACTGAACCTAGGAAATTGTGTCAAGGTTCAGGAGCCGACATGAAATCTAATATCTATAAAAAGACATTATGATGAGTTATTTTGTAAGAGAAGATACAAGTGATTTTATGAGTTGAAGTAGATGCAATTTGTTGAAGGAGTTGCAAAGTATGTTGGTGATGCAGTAATGTGTGAGTAGAATAAGATCTAAACAAGCAAAATGTGCTATTCTTTGATCATACCACCTATTGTTTTCTAATCACTACAACAGTTAAATCCCCTAACCGGGTAAGCTCTAACATGCTTCATTGTAGAAATCCTCTAACAAGGTGATTCATTAACTTGGATCTAAATCCTCCACTGAGGTTACCTTTAACTAGGTATAGCTCCTAACAGGGCTTGGGATCTTTAACAGGATTTGCTCCTAACAACGTATTTATAGACCTTAACTGGTTAGTTACCTATTTTGCAGATAGTTAACTTGTGAGTTCCATCTCACCATGGTTTTTCCCAATTGGGTTTTCCATGTATAAATATATGTGTTATGGTGAATGTTTTACTTATAGTGAATTCTTTTATAACACTTTGGATTATATGCAAAGTCATTGGTAAACTGGTTAAATGGTTTTACCGATCAGTAATTAAAGTGCTATTGTTTTTGCTATCACTGATTCAACCCCCCCTCATAGTGCTTTATAAGTTTATCAAACAAGATTCCTTAAAAAAACTTTTTCCCACTTCTGCACTAGGGTTTTAAACACCGACGAAGTTCTCCAAACTGATTGTCGACCGTAGATCACACCAAAACACTTCAATCTCTATCAAACAGGTTAGATGCTACAAACACAAGTTTTGTTGTTCTCTACTCACTCTCCAAATGCTCATACAAATGCAATGTGACAAATTAAATTCAAAAAGTTCCTTTTATTTCCCAATATCTACCGCATTAAATGTCATTACTGGTAAAACCCTAAAATATCTTAAAACACAATACAGGTTCACATAACACATCAAACCTACCGATTTGATAACAAAATCACTTCTTAACACCATATTACATCAAAGTATGCAGATTTAACATACTTCATGTTCCTTCAGGGGGTTTGGAGATAGATCTAACATTAAGTTCTCCCTAAGCTTTTAAACAACTTAGTTTGTCGGTGAAGGGTTCTCCACACTAGGTGAATAAATAGGATCTTCAGATGATTTTACTTTGGTTACCTCATCATCCTTCTTTTTCCAGATTCTATTCATTTTTTATTTGGTCTCCTCCACATAAACTTTCATCTTCCCTTTCCAGTCACTTGATTGATTCATCGGTTTGTTCAGTTTAGCTTTGTAGAGCTTTGTCGTATGTCCCAGATTATGACAATGATAACAAGCCATACCAGAAGCTCTCCAAGGTCCAACATTGCCTCTCCCAGTCCTTCTTCTACAATTCATAGCCACATGACTGAAGTTTTTACATATTGTGCATACCACATTCATTCTCTTCTCCATCTCATAGGGACTAGACCTGTTAGCATAGGGTCTTTGCCAGTTTGTGTTGGAATTATAGATGAATTGATTATGTGTTGCATTGATGTTTTTACATTAATGTCAACACTAGCTATTATGGTTGGTTACTTGCAAATAGGTTTTGGTTACTGGTAGAAGATCTAGTGTTACCAGTAGAAGAGACTATCTATTGGACACTTCCAACATGTCTGGATCAATGGTGTATGCTTGATTTTATGTGTTACATGTTCCTAGAGCATGTTTTGGTCAGTTGGTATTGACTTGGTGATCAGATGCTATCATACACTCTTGTAAACCCTTACCGACATTGGTTTAAGGTTTTACCGATAGAGCTTTTACTGAGGAATCTTGACAAGATGCATAAGTGGTGTTGGTGTGGCTTTTACATGGATTTTGGGATGCTGAAGATGTTCTTTGATAATGCTTCAATAGCTTGAAGACATTTACTTCGCATGGTGGACCCAGAATAGGTCTGGTGCCTATCTAGGTTATGGACTAGTATTATGTTAACGTGTACTCTACATGTTACTGAGATGTTCCAGGATGTTCTATGGAATGGTTATTATTGTTTTGGTCTTAAGCCGACATGACATATCATTGTAATATGGATTTATGTAATGATCTTATTGTAATATTATTTAGGTGGCCGACCTAATTGGTTTAGGTCTTAGGGTTGGTATAAAATGATGTAAGATCTCATTGTAGATCATGAATAAGTATTGTGGTCTTGAAATGCAATATCATATGCGAAGGAGATTTGGTTGATCATAGGTGATCGAATTAGGATTAAGGAAGAGGTTAAAGACCTCCGGTATTGAGCTTAATTGGGACTATAAATAGGCATGGTAGATGCTATCTCTGGCAGTTCATTACTGTGGATTGTTGTCCATTTATCTTGAGGTGGTTATAACCTCTCTATAGTTAGTGAGACTCTTTTGTAATGAGAAGTGCGCTCTAGGAAGTTTTCCTTCCCGCATGTGTAGGCCCCTCATTGTATCACATACTTTCTATAGAAGTATCATCTGACCGTGGATAGGCTTCCCACTATGGTTTTTCCCTTTCTGCGTTTTCCATGTACAAATGATGGTGCTATGTGGTATGGTTGCATTGCATTGATTATCTGTGTAATTGTTAAGTTGTATTGTTTACCAGTATCTGTTCCTACTGACATTTGTTTTTGCTTTACTGGTACTTAATCTGGTTAAAGGTTATTAAGTGGATTAATTGATATAATCTGTTAACAACTGATTCACCCCCCTCTTAGTTGTTCATCAGTTATCCTAATAGTTTGGACTTCTCCGATCATTAAAATTCCTTCTCCAACACCAACAGATCTTTGATTCATTTGAGGAGTGGGATTATTTGCTCCATACTTGAATTCAATAGATCTATGCCCATACATCTTGCATGTGTAACAATAACCTTTAAATCTTCTAGGCATATATCTTAGATTAGTATTAGGTCTATAACTAGTGTTAACATTAGATCTGCTTCTACAGACTTTAGCAGTATCTCCTGGCTTATGACAATTGAAATAAATAGGTTTATAAGATTTATTACCAGTGGTTTTCTGAGTCTTAGGAGTAGGTTTACCTTCATGAATGTTGATCTTAGTAACAAAAGGTTATCCTTTCTCAAATGTATTGTATCCTAACCTAGATGTATCATTGCTCATCCTTTGAGATTTGATCTGTTCATCCAACATGGTAGAACTCATGTTAAATTTTGTAAGCTTCTCATTAGCTTCTGCAAGCTCTTTAGTAAGATCTTCATTCTACTTCATAAGAGTGTCTCTAAGAGACATTGCCATATCAAGATCTGCTTTGATTTCTTCTTTTTCTTCTTTCTCCTCATGTCAGTGTGCATATAGAGTGTCATTTTCCTAATTTATCTTAAAGATCTCATGATCTTTCTCTTTGATCTTTTCTTTTGCTTACCTCCTTGCTTCAAGTTCCTGACTCATCCGGATTGTAAGGGCTTCAAGCTCTACCCTCAAGTTAGTTTTCTCACCATTTAGTTTCTCCACTTCCTCAACCAATGCATCTATGTTTTCTTCATCAGAAGAGCTACTTTCAGAGACTTCCAATAGTTCTTCAATAAGCTCTTTCCTTTTAGCAAGTGAAGTTTTACATTTGCCTCTAAAATTTTATAGGGAATCCTTATTTTCTGTGAGGCCCCACCCTGACTCAGTCTAACATTTCAGTGGCTTTTATGTTGAGACTATTATGGATGCTTTATTTTTATGCATGTGGGATTTAGAACTTATATGATCCCATGATTGGGATAACATTTCTATATGTTGATGCTTCATTTATATTCTTTATGATATAGAACACTACATGATTTTTGAATAGGATGAATTTGTGGTGATAAATGTCGTTATTAAATTTGTAGGACTTTTAATATGATGATAGAAATAGGATGTATGTTTTATGTGTGGATCAAAATTATGAGAATTAGGATAATTACTTATGAGAAATTACTTGGATATAAGATGTATTAAATTGTTTAGAGGTAAATTGTATGCAAGTGTTTGATGTGTATTATTATTCTTGTGTTTTATATTATATGAGGCTATTTGAAGTTACTAATGTGTAATTGAGATGCACAGGAAGTTATCCATGTGACCATGGAAATATTATGGAGAACCAAACCTAGACCTATGTATGTTCGTAAAACCAGGGTTTGTCTATTTGGAGAGACAACACCTGGTTTGTGTCGTATTTTATTCATAATAGTAAATGGTGCATGTGTGTTAAATGTTATTTAATTGATTTATGTAAATCCAACAAAAGACACGATTTCATGTATAAATTTGTAAAGTGTTTTCTTTGTGTCACTTGACACATGTGGATTTATGTTTGAATTTTTAAATTTGTCTCTTGGAGGGAATTGTTTAAATATAGTTTTTTTCAATTAATTTAATGTGATTCCAAAATTGACTTGGGAAGAGAATCTTAGGGGAAGTCAACTTAGGTTTGACCCAAAAATTAACTTCAGAGGGGCTTTAAAAGGGTTAAATGGACACCTAGGGGTAGTTTAATAGGGTTTCCTAAAGCCCATAAGGTATACCTAAGGGTTAGGGGTAATTTTAGGCAAGTTTCTACTCCCATGTGACCTTTTAGACACCCTAAAAAGTGGCTTTTCTAAGTTGTGCGAAAATTGAACTTAGAAGGATCAACTGAGTTGTAAACCTTCCTTTTTGAATGAGAGTTCCCTTTTCCATTTTACCTTACTTTCCTTGTCAGTTTTAGAAACTTGTGAGAACTCTCACTAGTGTCTTCTTAAGCAAGAATGTGGGATTTTGTGGGTAATCACCCACTCTCCATTGTTGGAGATCTTGCATGTTTCCTTTTAGTTTTCCTTTTGGATTTGAAATTTGGCGAAGGGTAGAAGAGAAGACTCATGGATTTGGGTTGCTCTTCTCAACTATAGTCTAGCATATCATTGGACAGTTAAAGGTTGGTTTCATCTTCTTGTATGGTTTCCTTATTGCATGTTGTATTGTAGGATATGCTTGTGTGAAAGACTAGTTTTTCTTGCATGTTTCTTGAAAATTTAATTGGTATTTTTGTGCTTGTACAATGCATGTATTTTTGGGAAGTGAACAAGGCCTCCTACTCTTGGGAGAGAGGATGGTCTTGTGGGTGGTAGAAGTGACAGCCCTTGAGTGAGAGGCTCTCGTTATGAGAGTGATCACAAGGGATTTTATGTGACCCTTGCTGCATGGCTTGTTTATGCATTGGGGGTCATAAGGAGGGAATAAGGTATGAATGCCTTGGGGGGTATAAGGAGTATGGGGATTGTTATACTTGATGTATTTGGTTTGCCATGAGGTGGCTATATGTTTTTTCATACTTGCAGTCTCCTCAGGGTACTTGGTCCACTACCACCCTTGAAAGGACATCACCAATGTGTGGTGCAGTGTAGCCAGGGTTGGGATTGTGTTTGAGTTTGTGTATTCCCTTGTTTATTTTGTATTTGCATGTGTGTTACCTATCTAAGGCTTGGTTCTCTGAGTTCGGGGGTGGCTACTAGTTAGCCTAGGCTGGGAGGTGAGCACTCCATGGTCATAGTTTTTGATTTAATGTAGGTTTTTGAAAGGAGAGAAAAAGGGCAAGTAGAAGTGGTTGGTTATAATCGGTTGCAGAAAAAGATTGAGATATAAAGTATGGATATTTTAAGTTGCAAAATTGTAAAGGAAAAACTATATGTTGTGTTATTTGGAAAAAAACATGTATTTATTTTGGTTTAAAGTCCCCATATAATAGAAATGAGGGACTAGTTTGGGTATTTCACCCATTATGTAATATTAGCTATATTGTATGCTAGAATTGTTTAGATAAATGCATTTTCTCAGTTAATTTGATTATTGCATAAATGCAATTTGATTATTGCATAAATGCAATTTGATTATTGCATAAATGAAAAGATTTCGTTGGATATCAGTTGCATTGTTCTTATAATGTTATTTCTTGCATGCGAGTTTATTTTGGAAATAAGAGCTCTACTTATATCCTTACGCATATCACCAAGTTTTAAATCAATTGGATCTAGTATAATATTGCTGCTGGTTGTAATTGTTTAATTCTGTCATTTTCTTATTGCAGAAAATAAAAAAATTAGAATTTTATTATAGTCTTTTCTAAAGTTTGATTTTAATAAAATCTAGTTTCATCTAGTCGCAGTTAAATTTGTTTAACATTTTGTCCTTTCTATAGTTGATGTTAGCATTATCAAATACTACCATTTGCTATGTACAAAAAATAAAATCTATAGAAACAGATTAAATGAAATAAATAAGATCCTTGAGTTGCTGTTTTTAAGTGATTTAATTCTGCCTTTTACATCATTTTTGCTGAAAGAAAATCAATAACTAAATAACCTATCTATTTCTTTTTAGCAACTAAGATTTTGATAAAAGGGAAAGAAACACAATGATTTAAATCTCAATATAGCATCAAAACTGTTAAATAAGTTGTACATTAAAAGCACTTGTATATTTATTGTATAGAAAATTTATACCCTAGTTACAACATGCGTTTATTTTGAAAATAAATAAATATATATATATATATATATATATATATATACAATTATATATATATAATTATATATTTAACAAATTTGCATGCCTATGTCTATGAGTAAAGGAAATCATTCTTAGAAATAAACAAAATACACTTATTTATATGTATATATATATATTATATTTTTAAATTAAAAAAAATAATATTAAACAAACTTTAAAAAAAAAAAATTATTTTATGAAATTTCGGGGGGGGGGGGGGGGGTCGGCCAGGGCTGAACGCACTGTGCACTGCACAGTGGTCAGTGACATCGCCCACTGTGCATTGCACAGTGGTCAGCGAGGCCGAGCCCACTGTGCAATGCATAGTGGACGGCAAGGGCCGAAACCCCTGTGCATTGCGCAGTGGTTGGCTTCGGCCACGCCATCCCCCAACCTTCGCCCCCTCCCTTGCCATAGCCACCGCTTCCAGGGTCTGGTTCGGCTCTGCAAACCAAATTTTCAAGCAAGAAGAAAAGAAAGGAAACCCTAGTTCAGGTAGGGCTAGGGTAAAAAAATGTGTTGATAATAATAAGTTTTTAAAAAAAATAATAGGAGAGCCTATTTTTATAATGAAAAAAAAAAGGGTTAGGGTTGCAAGGGCAATACCCTAGGAAATTGAATATATATATGTATATATATTATATAATGATATATATATATATATATATATATATATATAGATAGATATATATATCATATTATTATATGGTTGTAAATAGATATATGAATGTATCAATATATATATATATATATAAAGGTGGAGATGTTATGAAATAAATATTAAACGGGGATTAATATTTATTCTTTTTTTTTATTTGAGAATATTGAGATGTCATAAAATAAATATTAACGGGGTTAATATTTATTTTATTGAGATATTATGAAATTAAATTTTAATGCAGTTAATATTTAATTGTGAATCTAAATGGGGTGAAATATTTATAAATTGAAATCTGTGGATTATTATAGATTTTTAATTAAATAAATTTAGATGTTTGAAATTAAACCACTAGGGAATTTAAATTCTAAATGTAACTTAATGGGCTAAAGGGTAAATTTTTAACTCTCCTAGACATAGATGCATGTGATTAAATGCTATAGGAAAATATGTATTGGCATTTATGATCGACCCTTTAGTTGACCTAGTTTAATTTACTATTTAATTATTGACAAGTAGATTGGAGGCACTCTTAAAACTAATCATTAGAACTTCGCTTTTATTTTAATAATTCTGATTACTTGAGCTAGTTAACTCTAAACATAGTTAAGACAAACCATGTTGTAGCAAGTTATATTTGTTGATTTAATGTACTCAAAAGTTATGTTTTATAAAAAAAAAAATTTCTGTTCTTGCCCTAAAATTTGGGCATGACAATTTCAACAACTTTATGAGAAAACTCTCTATAACTCGTATCCCCCATTTCTTCCATATGAATACTTCTCAAGCATTTAGGCCTCAAAGAAGGTTGGCTCTAATACTAATTGATGAACTTATAAGGCACTGAGTTATCAAGCATATAAGAAATATCACCACATAAGAAAATGCCCAATAAAACAAATTCCACATAACACAAGAGATTATACATGGAAAACCCAAAAGGGAAAAACCACAGTGGGAGTTGGTACCCACTAGATTCAGTATCTGCACAATAGAAATCTTGACCGATTAAGGTCTTACAACTATGCCCTATTAGGAGCATGCCTGGTTAAGAGTCACTCAATTAAGGGATTTGAATGATAACCCCTATTAGGAGCAATGACCTGTTAGGATAAACCTCACAAGAGGATTTGAGACTCTAATTCAGAGCTACCATGTTAGGGGATTTATAGATTAAGTCCTGTTAGGACCTACCCGGTTAGGGGATTTTGCTACTGCAAACTGTTAGGAAAATAAAAGTGAAAATATCTTCAAGTAACACCTTCTGTGTCTGATAAGATCCACTTTCGATCCTTAAAACATCAACAACACTTCATTACTGTATTTCCCTAATCACTGCACGATCATGTCGTGCCCTAACTTTTGGGCAAAAAATAGAACAACAATTTTTTTCAAACACCTAAACTCTCAAAATAGTCTACACTATAAAGAAAACAATTGAATTTTGTCTTAACTAAGATGTAAGTGGAAATGTTTACTAACATTGGGTTAGCTAACTCACTCAAAAGGGCGACATTGAAATGAGGGCTAATTATTCCCTAAGAGGGTCCTCACAATCTTATTAGCTATTTTAATCAGCCTAATTAATTTGCCTCTAATTAAAGTCGAGGGATATCTAGATATCTCAAATGCATTTAAATTATGTTAGGCTAATTGAATGATGATGAGGATATCTTAAATTAAAAATTTAATTAATCAAGCGCACGCAAATTTCATTATTTAAATCTAACCGATAAGGGGTTCAAATTCAATAATGTCATTTGCCAAATAAATCTAATTTTATACTATAGTCAATTTTAATTTCCCCTAAACCTTCAAATTTGACGATTTAAATAATCTGGCCAACATTGGCCTCATAGGTTAAAAATTCGTTTAAATTAATTAATAATTCTCGTTTACAAATTTTCCCCAAATTAATTTCCACTTGACGTCCATATTTAATTAAATACAAAAATTATCTAAGAAATATCCTTATTAAAATTCCTTGATAAAATTATGTCAATAATGCGATAAGATAACTATATAAAATTTAATAAAATAAATCTAAATAGGCTTTCAACTTAACCTCAAAATATGTATAAATAATTGTATATATACCTATATTGAAAAATATAGCATATATATAAATTATATACATATGAACAATTTGGGTGGACAATTCTATATTTAAACCTATTTAAACATGTACATTTCTTTTAATAAAAAAAAAACAACTATGCCCATTAAATGTTATAATGCAACTTACAAATTAACCCTAAATTTCAAGTTGTAATTTAAAAACTTAATTCAACTTCCCTCCCATTATTTTTACATGCAAACCCTAACCCGAATATGGGCTAGGGTTGCATTTTTATTATTCTTGGTTATTTAAATGCTAACCCTAACTCGAAATTGGATTAGGGTTGCATTTTTTTTACATCAAATATTCTTCCCTTTCCTTCCTTAATTTGTTTCTTATTTTGCCCTAACCCGAAATGGTTAGGGTTTATTGTTTTTTTATGTTATTTCGAGTGTGTGTGTGTGTGTATGTTGTGTGTTATGCAGGGTCGAAATAAGGCAAGGCGACGATCGAATTAGGGCAAGGCAGTGGCCGAATGGAAGGGTAGAGGCTGAGAGGACGTCGGGATTCCACAGTGAGGGTTCCCCCAGATGCCACTGTACATACACATAGTGGCAGGCGGTGTCGTCCACTGTGTGTAAGCATAGTGGCAGTCCGGGCCATCCACTGTGTCTGCACATAGTGGCGACACCTCTCGCGTTGTCCATTGTGTGTAAACACAGTGGTCCGACCTGTGTGTCGTCCATTGTGTTAACACACAGTGGTTCGGCCTTGGGGAGGGTACTCCCCCCCTCTTTTTTTTTTTGCTTATTATATATTATTTTTGTTAAATAGATTAACTTATACCCTCATTGTTTAAGACTAAATCTGCATATATTTTTCCCCCTTTTTTTCCTTTTTTTTTCAAACAACAATACATTTTATGACAATGAAGGATACCAACAAACTAAAAAAACTTTAAATAGTTTTATTATTATTGATTCTATTTATAGATTAATTTAAGCAATGTATAAATAGGAATAAGAATGATAGTGATAAATATGATTGTAGGGGCATTTTTTTAACTTCACTTAGATATCTATAGGGAAAGTAAAATTTACTATTGGCATATGCACACTCCAATGAGACATTGTAGGTGATTGAAGGTTTTGTCATTCATGGCAACCTTGCAATCCTATGACATCGACAAAGGCATTATACCGACATTAGCAGATCACACTCTACATCGACACTCAGGACATCGACATCGACACAAAGAAAAGAAGTATACTGGCACAAAGGCCGACAGGATTTTGTTATTTATATTTTGTTTATTATTGAAAAAATTTGTAAGCCGACTTGGCAAATTGTAAAATGACTCTTATATATAAAAGAAATCATTGTAGACATTTGTAAAAAAAAAAAAGATGTAAGCACTAAGGAGAAAGTAAGGCAGAACTATTATGCGAAATATAGGTTAAGGAGTATATGTAAAGAATAGAGAATAAACCGGTACTGAATCTGGCATTGAAGATGCTATTGTAAAGCAGTACAAGTTATTGGATTTGCATAATCCACATTGTAAGTCAGTGAGACTTCCCATTTGAGCAGTGAGCTCTAGGCAGTTGGCCTTCCTGCATGTGCAAGCTCCTATTGTAAGTAATATTCTCTTATTGGCCAGTAAGTGAATATTGTGGGTCACAAATCCCACTGAGGTTTTTCCCACACCGGGTTTCCTCATTAAATCATTGTGTTATGGTGTGATTTTCATGTGGTTTCTTTCCTTTTTGTTTATTGCATTATTTCTTGCATATCGGTACACTGTTATAATATGTTCTGCATGTTTCAAGTTGAGAAATTCTAATTACCAATCAGATACTGATTCAACCCCCCCTCTTAGTATCTGTGGGAATCCTAACAATTGGTATTAGAGCCTGGTCCTCTATTTTCAGAAGCCTAACAACTTGAGGAAGATTTTGACATTGGTAAAGATGGAAAATCTGATGAAGCAACTAGAAGCAGCTCTTTCAGACTATGATGCAAAAAAATTGAAAAACATCAAACTTGAAGATGATCTAAAGGAAGCTCAGGATATCATTCAGGCACTTCAAGGGAATTTTACCATTGCAAGAAACAAGAGAAGAGAATTATGTGAAAAGTTGCAAAATGAGAATGATGAAAAAGAATCACTTAATGATCAGATAAGCAAGCTAAAACTGGAGAACATAACAACAAAGAATGAGATGTAGGGTATGACTATGAGATTCTATAAAGAAATTGAAGATAGGAAGAAGAATGAAGAAGAATTGACCAAAAGACTAAGTGATGCAACAAATGAGAACACAAGACTTAGCTATGAAAATAACATGTTGAAGATAGATTTGATGCATACTTAGAATGACTCAAATGAACTGATGAGACAAAAAGAAGTCTTAGAAAGAGATCTAGATATTGCAAATCAACATAAAAGAAAAATTCAAGAAAAGCTCAGAGGAACTTGGTAACTTGCTAAAGAATCAAAAACCTAAAGGTGACACTTCTGGAATTGGCTTTGAAGTTGGTGAAAGCTCCGGTACTGCAAACACTCAGGATCACAGCAAACTGGTAAGACAACCTAATGCTTATAAATTCAATGGAAAATGCTTTAATTGTAATAAGTATGGTTATAGAGCAAATCAATGTAGATCTAGAAATTATCAGAATATCAACACACCCACCAGTCAATGTTCAAAATGCAACAAAGTTGGTCACAACTCTGAAAATTGTAGAATGAATGTGAGATGTTATGTTTGTGGAATATTTGGACATTTATCTAATCAATGCAGAACACAAACCGGCATAGGTTATGGGAAATCTATTCAGAAGAATAATGTAACTTGTTATGCATGTAACAAAATTGGGCATAATGCTAAATTCTATAGAAGTAAAGGAACATTGGTAGACAACAAAAGTTCTAGCTTGAAAGGTAAAGAAAAAGTTGAAGAAGTTAAGCAAGAATTCTCAAAACAATGGATTAGAAAAGCTAATCTAAATATTATGAATACTCCTCCACCGGTAGAACAAACCAATGCTTCACTGGTACAACAGAGTGATGCTTCACCAAAAGGACAGAGCAGTGCTCCACCAGTAGGAAGTTCTTCATCTAATTGAAGAAATTTTTTGTGAGGG
Source organism: Cryptomeria japonica (assembly GCF_030272615.1). NCBI lineage: Eukaryota > Viridiplantae > Streptophyta > Pinopsida > Cupressales > Cupressaceae > Cryptomeria > Cryptomeria japonica. The sequence goes on from NC_081407.1 coordinate 937,775,751, forward strand.
TTTGGCAATCTATTGACACATGTGCTATTATTCCCTCGGTTAGAGATAAGAATTTGGAAATTACTTATTACCGGCAAACAATGTTAAGTGAATACTTAACCGGCATGCAATTAATGATGTAGATGGCAAAAAGACACTATAAAATTGAGGTTTTGGCTCCATTTCATTTCACTGAGATTTCAAACCTATGAAGAGTGCGAAGATTCTGAGCTAAGGCATTTCAAGCAAGAAGCAAGAATACTCCAAGCAATCATCCATCCTAAAGCCAGTAAAAGGTATTTAATCATGGCATCCACCTCTGCAATTGAATATATAGAAAACCCTACTGTTGTTGAAGTGATAAAAAGACCTAGGCCCATATTTCAGTTAGTTCCCGAGGTAGAAAAGAAAGATGATACCTTAGGTGCTTTTTCTCAAATTCCTAAGGGAGTTGTCTATGCTAAAGACCCTAGAATTTACATCCACTGCAACATTGAGGAACTAGGAGATGAAAAGATTAAAACCATGTTTAAAACTATGATATATGATAAAACTGACAATATAAAAGATGAACATAAGATCATTGAAACCCTAGGATTTATAGAGATCCTTAGCATTCCTGAATTCCCCAAGGATGTGATTAGGATAGTCTTAAGTAGGGTTCATGGAGAATCTTTCTAGCTAGATGCAATCCACAAAATCACTAAGGAAGCTGTGAAAGTTGTCACAAGGTTACCGACCACCGGTAAAAGACCAGATAAAACCAAGAAGGTATCCAATGACCTAGTTACAAATCTAACTAGTGCAACATTCGACAAAAGGTCCCTAAGAGTTAATGATGTAACAGACATTAATATGAGATTTATCAACATGATATTAGGATATAAAGCTACTCATGCAAATAGACTCAATTCACTTTCAAGTTTATGTATTAAGAGTACTTATGATATGGTCATAGATATTGCAAAGATTGATGTATGTGAATGGTTAAAGGATGAGTTACTTGACAACCTTGGAAAGATTAAGAAGGACAAGAAAGTAACTTTCAGGTTTGGAAATCTGTTATTATGTCTGATGCTACATTTAACCAAATAGGTTCCCAATATAGGCTACAAAGAACTTGGATATGATATACAAGTAGGCAAACAGTTAACAGAACTATTCAATAACATGGGAGAAGACAAGGAAAACAATATTCATGACTTCTTTCAAACATTAAAGGCCAAAATGAAGAAAAGAATCAGGTTATCACAAAAGATTGTCAACAAATACAAAGATGAAATATGCTTTGTAATCAAGAAAGATGAAATCTGGATGGAAGCAGTCATCCCTAGGACAGTTTGGGTAACCGAGATGGGCTATGAAACAGATGATCATATAACTGAAACATATGCTAAAGCACTTCTGGAAGCCCCCAGAGAACCTAAGGAAGAAATATTTGGTAGTGCAGAAACTATTGAAAGCCAAATACATTCAAAGAAAAGGGTGAAAAAGGTTGAGGCAGTTGTAAGGAAAGGTTCCAGAAAAGCAAAGGCCATCAAAGAAGATGTGTTGAAGAAAACTGGTATAATAGAGGATGAGTTAGCAACTCCACAACCTGAAACTCACCTATCACCGGTAGGTACTTCTTCGGAAAGTGACATGCCTACAACTTTCAAGAGAGTTGTAATAAAAAGAGATCCCTCACTGGAAACCACACCCTCACCTAGGAGGACAAGACATAAACAACAAGCAGTGAGATCTCTAGTAAGAAAGGCTACACCAAAGAAGAAGAAACTGACACCCAAAAATAAGAAGAGGACAAACAAAGATTTGGCCCCTCTTGATATACTGCTGAATGAAATTACAGAGGAAGGAAAATTGAAAAATATAGAGAAAATATATGACACTTTAACAGCTGATGAAAAAGAACAAGTTGAAAATAGTATTATATTACATATGGACATGTATAAGAAGTTTTTTATGGAAGTAGTAAATGAAATTCCAAATGAACTATTTAATAGACTGGAAGCAAGAAGACAAGCTATAATAGAACTAGACAAGAAAATAAAGATTGAAAAGCTACTTGCTGTTTATCTGGTAAATTCACTCAAAGAAATTGATGACCTAATTTCTCAAGCCAACCGGTCATTATTTTCTACTACACACCAACACATTTCTTTAATGGTTGGAAGAGTTAATGAGGTGACTGAGGAAACAGAAAATGGATGGGATATATTCCTAGTTGAAAAAGAAAAACAAAAAGAGTAAAGGAACCCCAAACCCTTAAAAGTTTATCAGAAAGATAGAGACAAGGGTAAAGGTAAAGTTGGTGGACCACCTATTATCAAGGTTAGAGACAACTTACCCCCACCTCCTTTGATTATTCCACCAGTAAAAACAATAGCTACAGAGGATCAACCAGCAGCTGAGAGCATGGATGTAGAGGATGATAATCCTAGTCCTGAAGTCTTATATATTGTGGATTTTGATACTCAAAAGATCAACATTGTGGTAGACAAAGATACAACTGATAAGACTGATATGGCTATTGAGCCTCCGGTAGCTGAGGAAACTGATAACACACAGGAGAAACCGGTAGAAGACAAAGAGAAAAAGGTAGAGACTCAGACTCAAACTGAGGTAATACAACAAACAGAGAAACAAATGGAGCAAAAGGCTCCGGATCAGAACAACAACAACCGGAATAGTTACATAAGGAAACAGAGTGACCAACAACTAGAGAAGTAGAAAAACCATTGCTTAAAGAAATGCAGACACAAACAGACCTACCAGAGGTCAATACAAGCTTGGTTACTTCCACCGGTACTCAGAATGTAGGTTCATCATCGTCAAGCTACAAAGCAACTAATGTGACTGAGGTACTATTAGATTCAGTCAAAAAGATAACAGACTGCAACTCACAAGCTTACAAGGCAATTGATGATAGCATACCAATTTTGAGGTAATTGCTCCTAACTGTAATATAGACAATAAAGATTCTTTAGGACAACTTGATACACTATGTAAATATATCACAGAAAACATTGAGAAAATAAAGGAAGAGTCATTGAAGGATAAAGTGGAAGTTGAAAAACAAAAATTCTTTAATGAGCAAATAAAGAAGTGTAATAGAGATTTTGACACACTTCTATCGAAATTATGTAATCTATTGAAAGAGTACAAAAATCTGTACAAAGATACTTGTAAAACAAACTTTTTGACAGTAGATATAGACAAGAAGATGAGCAAGGCACAAGATGAAATAAATAAACTTGCAGATAATTTTGTCAACTCACCAGATACACTCAGTTTTTGAGGAGAAGATAACAAATTTTGAGGAAGAAATACTTAAATTAGAAAGAGAAAAGGAGAGAATAGTGAATAAGGCAAAGAATCTGAGATTAAAACTAAGTCCAAGATTGGACTATCTAGCATCACTACGGAAGGAAGTATCTGAGGCACTAATTCAAGGATAGAAAACACAGGTAGAGCACATGCAACATCTCACCGGTACAGTGAAGAAAACAAAGACAACAATAAAGGATAGCAAGAAGTTTATGGATAGTATAAACTTGATTTTGGGAGATCTTTTTCAAATTGTAACCACCCAGGTACAAGGTTGAATCCACAAACTCTACTGACATCTTGACAACCTTTGTCATTAATGCCAAAGGGGGAGTAGTGGGATGAGAAAATTCAAATATCATAGGAATCATATGCTCAGGGGGAGCACACACATTTTTGGTAACATTTTTTTTGGACCTCACATTTTTGGATACATTTTTGAAATTTCTCATGAGTGTTGCCATCAATGCCAAAGGGGGAGATTATTGGCGTATGCACACTCCAATGAGACATTGTAGGTGATTGAAGGTTTTGTCATTGATGGCAACCTTGCAATCCTATGGCACCGGCAAAGGCATTATATCGGCATCAATAGATCACACTCTACACTGGTACTTAGGACACCGACACCGGCACAAAGAAAAGAAGTATACCGACATAGAGGCTGATAGGATTTTATTATATTATATTTTGTTTATTATTGAAAAACTTTGTAAGCCGACTTGGTAAATTGTAAAATGACTCTTATATATAAAAGAGATCATTGTAGACATTTGTAAAAAAGAAAAGAGATGTAAGCACTAAGGAGAAAGTAAGGCAGACCTATTATGCGAAATATAGTTTAAGGGGTATATGTAAAGAACATAGCATAAACCAAAACTGAATCTGGCATTGAAGATGCTATTGTAAAGTAGTACAAGTTATTGGATTTGCATAATCCACATTGTAAGTCAGTGAGACTTCCCATTTGAGTAGTGAGCTCTAGGTAGTTGGCCTTCCTGCATGTGCAGGCACCTATTGTAAGTAATATTCTCTTATTGACCAGTAAGTGAATATTGTGGGTCACAAATCCCATCGAGGTTTTTCCCACACCGGGTTTCCTCGTTAAATCATTGTGTTATGGTGTGATTTTTATGCGGTTTCTTTCCTTTTTGTTTATTGCATTATTTCTTGCATACCGGTACACTATTATAATATGTTCTACATGTTTCAAGTTGAGAAATTCTAATTACCAGTCAGATACTGATTCACCCCCCCCCTCTTAGTATCTATGGGAATCCTAACATTTACATGGTTCTACTTTAGTTTTCTACTTTTTTTTGTTCTAAGTAAAATAAAATGACAGTAGTAAATACATTTGCAACAACATATAAATAGGACAGAAAATACTAATAACATTAACATAACATTTTTTGCATTTCACTTCATTTTTTTTTTATACAATTTGTACAGATAAATAAATAATAGATTTTAGTTTAAGGCAGATTTATATAAGAATAACAACAACATAATATATTACATAATTTAAATAAAAATGTTTTTCTTATATGAATGTATGAACTCAAGTTTTCAATCTTTACAGATGGGTAAAATACCCAATTAGTCTCTCATTCCTAATGAACGAGGACTTAACTAAATAACACATTTTGTTCTTTAAAATAATTACAATAAATACATCCTTATTTCTTTCTTTTTGCAACTAAGTAAAATCTGCAACTCCTAGCTTTCCTTTCCAAGCAACCTGCATTCAAAATTTTAAGACTGTGACCATGGGGTGCTCACCTGCCATCCTAGGCTTACTAGAAGCCACCCCCAAGCTTGGAAAACCAAGTCCTAGATGGGTTACACTCAAGCAAACACAAACAAGCAAATGGAAAAACACAACAAACACATTTCCATTCCCAAGCTGAAACTTAATCACATAATGTGATGTTTTACTAGGGTGGAAGTGGACCAAGTACCTTTGAGGAGATCTGCTAGATAGTAACTCACAGCGAACTCATGGAATCCAAGAACACAACAAAAATCATCTTAACCCCCATATACTTATGACCCCCAAAGGCATACATGCTATATTTTCTCCCCTTATAACCCCTGAATGCATAAACCGAACTATGCAGCAAGGGTCACATGGACAAACCATTGAGATCACTCTTATGATGAGAGCCTTTGACTCTAAGGTTGTCAAACTCCTTTCACCCCCAAGACCATTTTTCCCTCCCAAGGGTAAGATGGCCTTGGATACTCCCAAAGCACAATAAAATGCATAACAAAAGTAAAGGAAAAAACCACATAAAAACTTTCACAAATACAATACAAAGAAAAATTACAACATTTTCATTCAAGCATTCTACAAACAGATTTTAACATATAAGCAAGATAATGCACCTACCTTGAATCTACCAAGGGTATTCTTAGGAAAGCTTGGAGAGGAGGAGCCCAATCCACAAAACTTTTCTGCAACACTTAGCCAAAATCCTTATTCCAAACTGTTTTTTTTAAAAAAATTTTTGCAAGATCTCCAAAAATGGAGAGTGGGTGATTGGCTCACTAAGCCTCAATCTATAGCCTAAGAAGGCTTCTCTCACTCCTTCCAACATCTTGTATAGAGTGAGGGACTCCCATTGGTTGGTCTTCCCTAGGTCTTACACATTCCCTAACCAAGACACCTCAAGAAGAGGAATGAAATGGGGAAGAGGAATGACAAAAACCAAGAAGGTTCTCTAACCAAGGATGGCACTCCTATAGATGAAATTCGTCCATCTTGGGAAAACCACTTTTTTGGGTGGTTAAACAAGCCCTAGAGGAAGGACACATGGCCAAATTTGGCCTTCACCCATAGGTACCCCATGAGGCCTAATAAAAATGCTCTAAAATTCACTCTAGGAGTTGATTTAATTTTTAGAAAGTCCACCTAAAGTTAACCTACAGGTCAACTCTGATTTGACCCTCCTTGTGGCTCACTATCCTAGATTTCTTGGAACCTTCAAGGATAATTTGAAAATGTATCAATGAAACAAAAAATAAATCTCTCAGAAAGGTGACATGACAATTGCTAACACAACATACAACATAGGTGTCAAGTGACACTACAAAATAATTCCACATCACAAATACACACATGGCAATTTTCCCTTGAATGATTTAAACAATTTAATAAATACAATTTACACTCATGCAAACATTTTACATTTACGAATAAATACGATACATACGGGGTGTTGTCTCTCCAAATAGACAACCCTTGGTTTTACGAACGTACATAGGCCTAGGCTTGATTCTCCATATTATCTCCATGGTCACATGGATAATTTCCTGCACATCTCAATTTAAACATTAGTACTTTCCAATAGCCTCATATAATATTAAACACATAATTAAGAAAACAATTCAATCACTCTGCATAGAATTGACATTATACAATACAATTTACCACAAATCAAGGCAATTTACATAAGCAATTCATCATAATCCTCATAATTTAATCCATTCATAAGATATGCAAACATATTTCTAGCATCATAATAAAGTCCTACAAATCAAATAATGACATACATCGTCTCAATCTTACCCTATTCTAGCATCATATAAAATTCTATATCCACAAAGCATAGGAATGAAGCATCAATATATCAATGTTATCAAATTGGTGGGATCTTATAAAGTTCTATATCCATGATGCATAAAAATAAAGCATCTAGAATAGTCCCAACATGAAAATCACTGAAAGGCTAGGATGGGTCGGGGTAGGGCCTCACACCCTCCCCCTCTAAGCATGAATGTCCTCGTGGAGTTCATCAAAAAAGATGAGGGTACTATGATCTCATACGTGCTACATCCTCCCATGAAGCTGTAACCTCATCATAGCAATCCCACTGGACCCTAACCTAGTCCATCTCTTGACCTCGAAGGGCCAACGTTCAATGAGCCAAAATGTGAATGGGCTCCAAAGCTAGCTGCCCATCTGACTCCACCTGCAAGGCATCCCAATCTAAAATATGAGACTCATCATAGATATACTTCCTCAAAACTGATACATGAAACATATCGTGGATGTGTGATAGGCTAGGTGGCAAAGCTAGGTGATAAGCAACTGATCCTATCATCTCAAGAATTTCAAAAGGTCCAACAAAGTAGGGTGCGAGCTTATAACCCTTTCCATAACGGATTGTACTCTTATGCGGCTGCACTCTCAGAAAAACTCTATCCCCAACCATGTAACTCCGGTCTTTCCTCTTTGCATCTGCATATTTCTTCTACCTATCCTCTGCCTCTCTAATGTGTTGTCTAATCAAAATTACCTATTTCTCCATATCATGAACCATCTTAGAGCCTATGGCCACTCTATCCTCAATACGGTCCCAACTCAAAGGTGTCCTGCAAGGTCTGTCATACAAATCCTGAAAAGGTGGCATCCCCAAAGAAGTGTGATGCCCATTATTATAGGAAAACTCTACTAAATGAAGGTACTCCTCCCATCTAGTCTAATGATCTATGATGTACATACGGAGCATATCCTCTAACACCTGGTTAACTTACTCTATCTGTCCATCCATTTCCAGATGATAGGTTGTGCTGAAATTGAGCTTGGTGCCCATTGCTGCCTGTAATGCCTTCCAAAAGTAAGAAGTGATGAGGGTATCCTTGTCAGAAATAATCTTGCATGGAACACCTATGCCATTTCTGGTGCTGTGAAGGTAGTCCGGACTGGTGAGAAGTGGGCCACTTTGGTCAACTTGTCAACTATCACCAAGATAGCATCATGGCAACGAGATGACATGGGAAGACTAATGATGAAATCCATGGATATAGTATCCCACTTCCACTTTGGTATAGCATGACATTGGAGCAACCCACCTAGATGGCAGTGCTTTGCCTTGACTCTTTGACACTCAAGGCATCAGGCTACTAACTCAGAGATAAGCTACCACATACCTGGCCAATGATATAACTGTCTCAAGTTAGCATGCACCTTCTTAACCCTGGGATGTGCTGCATAAGGAGCTCTATGAGCCTCCATGACAATGAACTCTTGCAATCTCCTGGGAGAAGGTTCATAGATGTTCCCTCTATGGTGTAATAGTCCATTAGACTCAAATGAGTAATCCACATACTTCCCCTCCAGGCTCTCCTGAGATCGAATTCTCTGACAAACCTCTATATACCATCCATCCTCTAGCAACCACTGCAATATACTTTCTCTCAAATCTGTGCTCATAGATATGGAGTATACCTCATGTCATCTCCTACTCAAGGCATCTGTGACTATGTTCTCCTTCCCTTTGATGTAGTGGACATCAAAATCATACTCGCAAAGGAAATCCATCCATCTCCTCTGATGGTCATTAAGATTAGGCCGGGTGAAGATGTACTGCAAACTCAGATGTTCTGAATGAAGCTCGAAGTGATGACCCAAAAGGAAGTGTCTCCACCTCACAAGTGCATGTACTACTGCTGCAAGCTCTAGGTCATGCGTAGGGTAGTTAAGCTTGTGAGTCTTAAGTTTCCTAGACTCGTATACTATAACTCTACCCTCCTGCATAAGGACTGCTCCTAATCCATGCAAGGAATCATCTATGCATAACATGAAATCAGCCGTGGGGTCTGGCACAATAAGAATAGGTGCACTAGTGAGTGCCCTTTTTAGATCTGAAAAGCCCTCTCACACTTCTTTGTCCACTCAAATTTCTTTCCCTTTCGCTGGAGGGAAGTGATGGGATGTGCAACTCTAGAAAATCCCTCAACGAAGTGTTTGTAGTACCCTACTAGACCCATGAAGCTCCTGACCTCTGTCACACTAGTTGGCATTGGCCAATCCATAATAGCTCTGATCTTTGATGGGTTAACTGAGATCCCATCACTAGATATAACATGCCCCAGGTACTTGACATTTGATCTAAAGAAAGCACACTTCGACAAATTGCCGAACAACTATTTGTCCCTCAAACACTACAAAACCTGCCTCAAATGCTCCTCATGCTCCTCATTCCGAGAATATATCAATATGTCATCAAGGAACACAATCACAAATTGGTTGAGGAAAGTGTGGAATACCCCATTCATGAGACTCATGAATACAGCGGGGGCATTCGTAAGACCGAATGGGACAATAGTGAACTCATAGTGGCCATATCTGGTACGAAACATGGTCTTATGGATATCACTCTCCACAATCCTCAATTGATGATACCATGAATTTAGATCTATTTTGGAAAACACTTTAGCACCCTGAAGTTGATCAAACAAGTCATCGATCCTGGGCAAGGGATAGTGGCTCTTGATGGTTACTTTATTCAGTTGCTTGTAATCCATGCATAACTGAAGGGACCCATCCTTCTTCTTCACGAAGATGACTAGTGTGCCCCATGGGGAGACACTAGGATGAATGTGACCCTTCTCTAAGAGTTCCTCTAGCTGCATCTTGAGCTCATTAAGCTCATGTGTGGTCATCCTATAAGGTTCTCTTGAAATTGGCTCGGCTCCTGGCACCAAATCTATGTGGAAGTCAATCTCTCTGCTATGTGGCATACCAGGTAGCTCGGCTGGAAACACATCTACAAATGCCTCAAGGAAGGGATGATCATCTAGGGAGGGCTCCTTCTCATTTTCTTCCTCTCTATCACCGATGATGATAGCAAACAACTAGCATCCCTTTCGCATGCTCTGCTTAAGCTGCATAGCAGAAATCATACGAAGAGACACGAGCCTCTAAATCCTAGTGATTACTATCGGAGCACCATTATCATCCTCGCACTCGATCTTTTTTAGGCGACAATCCATCTTGGCTCTGTGGGCGTAAAGCCAATCCATGCCAAGTACGATGCCATAGGATCCGAGTGGTGTAACTTTAAGGTCTACTAAGGTGGTGGTATTACCAATCTAGAATAGACATCCCCTAACCTCTAAATCCACTAACACTTTAGCCCCAGATACTAGCTCCACTTCCCAACTAACACCTTGCCTAACTACCACTAGCTTGCAACGCTCCACAACCAATGGAGATATAAAGGATTCAGTTGCTCTAGAGTCAAATAATATAGAAATACCGATACCTCTGATCATACCTGCATCCTCAATGACTATGGCCTAGTGCTCTACTTGGTGGCTGTCAACCACTATGAAGACTCTATGGGACTTGACCATATCTCCAACTATAGGCTTTGATGCTGTCATCCTCTAACTACCTACCATCTGACCCTGTGGGAATTCTCTCACCATATGCCCCATGGCTCCACATGTGAAACAAGCACCGCGTGCCTGAAACTATGTTCCCTAAGGCCTAGAGAAAGGCTGCCCACCTATCTTGCTCAAATCACTGTACCCACCCCTGGAGGACTGCTGAGTCCGTGTCGGAGGTGTGTATGTACCCTATGCTCTCTGGTCGCGCTTAGGACCCTGTGATTGCCACTGCTTGGTCTTGGAGCACTGCTATCCCTGAGAAGGCCTCTGCCTCTGACCCTGTTGTGACTACTATAGAGGAGGGGGTTTATAAGACCTCGATGCAGTTCTATGGTTGCCTTTCCAATGGGGTTTCTGAAACCCAAAAGACTAGGGTGTTGAGTTTCAATTTTGAAATTGATCCCTTGTGTCCTGTGGCCTGACCTAAATCTCGTCGACTATCAAGGCCTTCTCTATGACAACCCAAAGGCTTCTTGGAGCGGCCATCCTCACCTGTCATGCTATCCTAGCATTCAGTCCCCTAACAAAATGGTTAACGAGAAGCTTCTCGTCCTTCAGGTAATCCACATAAGGTAGGAGCTCAATGAACTTGCTCTCGTACTGGGTCACTGAGAGACCCTTCTGCTGGAGGTCATGCAACTCATCTATCCTATGCTACCTAAAGTGCTCTGACATGTATCTCTCTCTGAACCTCTCTATGAAGATTTCCCATGTGAGGGTGTCTGTAGCAAGGCCACACTTGTATTCCTCCTGTCTCCACCATATGGAGGTTGTTCCTCTCAAAAGGTGGATTACAACTCATGCCTTTAGATTACTTTCGTAAGAATGCAATGCGAAGCACTGATCTATGCTCAAAAGCCAAGCCTCAACTTCTACTCCATCGATAGATCTCCCTAAAAGATGGTGGCTGGAGGCACAAAACCTCTCTGATCAGATCTCCTAGTTCTTGATGTGCTCTCTCAAAGTATACAGGTGTTGCTACTGGAGGTGGTCCCGGTAGATGAATGAACTCAGGCTCATGCTCAACTTAACCCTCTATGGGATTAGGAGGTGGACTCCTACTCTATTCCCTATCTGCTGACCTATGGCTCCTTGAGTTCTGGTTTTCTGCATGACGGTCAACTGCTGGAAGCCTATCCTACATTATCCCAATCAGGTTCTGAAGTGCTAATAAGATGTCTCAGTTTGGGTCAACTGGTGGTTCGAGAGGGGCCTCCAGGTCCCCTTCTAGAACTGGTTCCTCCCTTTAAACATCCTCGTGTGCCATACGTGTATGCTTAGGACCCCTTCCACGCTTGCGAGCTTGTCGCGTAGTCGGAGGCATCTGTATGAGAAAATAAAATAAAAATTAATTAAATAAATAATTTTCGGGGAAAAATTTAATAAATTAAAAAATCAAAGTGAAATGTAATGGAGAAAGGTCCTAGTGTTGGGAACCTTGCTCTGATACCAAAAACAACAAATTTTTTTTTAAACACCTAAACTCTCAAAATAGTCTACATTATAAAGAAAACAATTGAATTTTGTCTTAACTAAGATGTAAGTGGAAATGTTTACTAACATTAGGTTAGCTAACTCACTCAAAAGGGCGACATTAAAAATGAGGGCTAATTATTCCCTAAGAGGGTCCTCGCAATCTTATTAGTTAATTTAATCAGCCTAATTAATTTCCACTAATTAAAGTAGAGGGATATTTAGATATCTCAAATGCATTTAAATTATGCCGGGCTAATTGAATGATGATGAGGATATCTTAAATTAAAAATTTAATTAATTGAGCGCACACAAATTTCATTATTTAAATCTAACTGGTAAGGGTTCAAATTCAATAATGTCATTTGCCAAAAAAATCTAATTTTATACTATAGTCAATTTTAATTTCCCCTAAACCTTCAAATTTGACGATTTAAATAATATGGCCAACATTGGCCTCATAGGTTAAAAATTCATTTAAATTAATTAATAATTCTCGTTTACAAATTTTCCCCAAATTAATTTCCACTGGATGTCCATATTTAATTAAATACAAAAATTATCTAAGAAATATCCTTATTAAAATTCCTTGATTAAATTACGTCAATAATGCAATAAGATAACTATATAAAATTTAATAAAATAAATCTAAATAGGCTTTCAACTTAACCTCAAATATGTATAAATAATTGTATATATAACTATATTGAAAAATATAGCATATATATAAATAATATACATATGAACAATTTGGGTGGACAATTCTATATTTAAACCTATTTATACATGTACATTTCTTATAATAGAAAAAAACAACTATGCCCATTAAATCTTATAAGGAAACTTATAAAATAACCCTAAATTTCAAGTTGTAATTTAAAAACTTAATTCAAATTCCCTCCCATTATTTTTACATGCAAACCCTAACCCGAATATGGGCTAGGGTTGTATTTTTATTATTATTGGTTATTTAAATGCTAACCCTAACCCGAAATTGGGTTAGGGTTGCATTTTTTTTACATCAAATATTCTTCCCTTTCCTTCCTTAATTTGTTTCTTTTTTTGCCCTAACCTGAAATGGGTTAGGGTTTATTGTTTTTTTATGTTATGTCGAGTGTGTGTGTGTGTATGATGTGTGTTATGCAAGGCCGAAATAGGGCAAGGCGACGGTCGAATGGAAGGGCGGAGGCTGAGAGGAGGTTAGGATTCCACAGTGAGGGCTCCGTAGGATGCCACTCTATGTACACACAGTGGTGGGCTGTGTCGTCCACTGTGTGTAAGCACAGTAGCGGCCCGGGCCGTCCACTATGTCTGCACACAGTGGCGACACCTCCCGCACCGTCCATTATGTATAAACATAGTGGTTCGACTAAACATAGTGGTCTGACCCGTCTGTTGTCCACTGTGTTAACACATAGTGGTTTGGCCTTGGGGAGGGTACTCCCCCCTCTTTTTTTTTTGCTTATTATATATTTTTTTTGTTTAACATATTTAGTTTGTTAAATAGATTAACTTATACCCTCATTGTTTAAGACTAAATCTGCATATATTTTTCCAATTTTTTTCCTTTTTTTTCAAACAACAATACATTTTATGACAGTGAAGGATAGTAGCAAGCTAAAATAAACTTTAAATAGTTTTATTATTATTGATTTTGTTTATAGATTAATTTTCAGCAATGTATAAACATGAATAAGAATGACAGTGATAAATATGACTGTAGGAGCATTTTTTTAACTTCACTTAGATATCTATAGGGAAAGTAAAATTTACATGGTTCTACTTTAGCTTTCTCCTTTTTTTTGTTCTAAGTAAAATAAAATGATAGTAGTAAATACATTTGGAGCAGTATATAAATAGGACTGAAAATACTAAAAACATTAACATAACATTTTTTGCATTTCCCTTCATTTTATTTTTTTTATACAATTTGCAGATATAAATAAATAATAGATTTCAGTTTAAGGTAGATTTAAATAAGAATAACAACAACATAATATATTACAAAATTTAAATAAAAATGTTTTTCTTATATGAATGTATGAACTCAAGTTTTCAATCTTTACAAATGAGTAAAATACCCAATTAGTCTCTCATTCCTAATGAATGAGGACTTAAATAAATAAGACATTTCTTTCTTTAAAATAATTACAATAAATACATCCTTATTTCTTTCTTTCTTCCACTAAGTAAAATCTGCAACTCCTATCTTTCCTTTCCAAGTAACCTGCATTCAAAATTTTAAGGTTGTGACCATGGGGTGCTCACCTCCCAGCCTAGGCTTACTAGAAGCTACCCTCGAGCTTGGAGAACCAAGTCCTAGATGGGTTACACTCAAGAAAACACAAACAAGCAAGGGGAAAAACACAACAAACACATTCCCATTGCCAAGCTGAAACTTCACCACATAATGTGATGTTTTACTAGGGTGGAAGTGGACCAAGTACTAATGAGGAGATCTGCTAGATAGTAACTCACAGCCAACTCATGGAATCCAAGAACACAAAAAAACTCATCTTAACCCCCATATCCTTATGATCCCCAAAGACATACATGCCATATTTTCTCCCCTTATGACCCCCGAATGCATAAATAGAACTGTGCAACAAGGGTCACATGGACAAACCCTTGAGATCACTCTCATGATGACAGCCTCTCACTCTAAGGCTGTCAAACTCCTTCCACCCCCAAGACCATTTTGTCCTCCCAAAGGTAAGATGGCCTTGGATACTCCCAAAGCACAATAAAATGCATAACAAAAGTAAAGGAAGAAACCACATAAAAATTTTCACAAATACAATACAAAGAAAAATTACAATATTTTCATTCAAGCATTCTACAAATAGATTTTAACATATAGGCAAGATAATGCACCTACCTTGAATCTGCCAAGGGTATTCTAGGGAAAGCTTGGAGAAGAGCAGCCCAATCCACAAAACTTTTCTGCAACACTTTGCCAAAATTCCTATTCCAAACTGTTTTTTTTTCAAATTTTGCAAGGTCTCTGAAAATGGAGAGTGGGTGATTAGCTCACTAAGCCTCAATCTCTAACCTAAGAAGGCTTCTGTCACTCCTTCCAACCTCTTGGGTAGAGTTAGGGACTCCCATTGGTTGGTCTTCCCTAGGTCTTACACACTCCCTAACCAAGGCACCTCAAGAAGAGGAATGAAATGGCGAAGAGGAATGACAAAAACCAAGAAGGTTCTCTAACCAAGGATGGCACTCCTATAGATGAAATTCGTCCATCTTGGGAAAACCACTTTTTTGGGTGGTTAAACAAGCCCTAGGGGAAGGACACATGGCCAAATTTGGCCTTCACCCATAGGCACCCCATGAGGCCTAATAAAAATGCTTTAAAACTAACTCTAGGAGTTGATTTAACCCTTAGAAAGTCCACCTAATGTTAACCTACGGGTCAACTTTGAGTTGACCCTCCTTATGGCTCACTATCCTAGATTTCTTGGAACCTTCAAGGATAGTTTGAAAATGTATCAATTAAAAAAAAAGTAAATCTCTCAAAAAGGTGACATGACAATTGTCAACACAACATAGAACATAGGTGTCAAGTGACACTACAAAATAATTCCACATCACAAATACACACATGGCAATTGTCCCTTGAATGATTTAAACAATTTAATAAATACAATTTATAGTCATTGAAATATTTTACATTTACGAATAAAATACGATACATATGGGGTGTTGTCTCTCCAAATAGACAACCCCTGGTTTTATGAACTTACATAGGTCTAGGCTTGATTGTCCATATTATCTCCATTGTCACATGGATAATTTCCTGTGCATCTCAATTTAAACATTAGTACTTTCCAATAGCCTCATATAATATTAAACACATAATTAAGTATACAATTCAATCACTTTGCATAGAATTGACATTATACAATAGAATTTACCACATATCAAGGAAATTCACATAAGCAATTCATCATAATCCTCATAATTTAATCCATTCATAAGATATGCAAACATATTTCTAGCATCATAATAAAGTCCTGCAAATCAAATAATGACATACATCATCTCAATGTTACCCTATTCTAGGATCATATGAAATTCTATATCCACAAAGCATAGGAATGAAGCATTAATTTATCAATGTTATCAAATTCGTGGGATCATATAAAGTTCTATATCCATAATGCATAAAAATAAAGCATCCATAATAGCCCCAACATGAAAATCGCTGAAAAGCTAGGATGGGTTGGGGTAGGGCCTCACAGATCACATTCACAATATTTGCTAATGAATTCTCTTCACACACATATCGACTTTATACCTCATCGCACTTTTTATAAACATATACATTTAGTTGGCTTCAACCTTGCAAAAATTTCTTAGGTTCAATGAATCTAGACAAACTTACATCGCACGCTTTGCATGTGTTGGCCATCGATCACCTAACAAATTAAAACTTGTGTCATGTTATCAATTTAAGTGACTATATGACTACCGATTAAGTGTTCTACCAGTTTGTCTATTCTATAAATCAAACCTTGCTCATCCAGTTGAATTTGCCAATGTGGTTGAGAACATAGCTCCAAATACCTATCACCAACATCACTGCAAAACCACATCATCCAACTCTTCATGAATCTCATGTACCGGTTGTCAGAATGCTACACTATCTTAGTTTATCAGTTGAGATCCTAATTACCGGTTCTCTGTAAAACTATCTTTTGTACTGATTATCCCTTACTAGTTGGATTCTAAGACTTAGATGACTACAAAAACATTGTTTCCATCAATGACAACCTAAAACTTAGTCATCAAACAAGAATCTCAATCTCTTCATCACATTTGCTAACTAATCATATACCGGTTGCATAACAACAACAATCTTTACCAGTTCCATCAAATGCCAATAGTGGGATGGGAGCAATGTTTCTCTGATTAGATATATTTTCTTTTCATACTCCAATTCCTCCAAATCAATGGGTTAGAGGATAGTAGAGGGCTCATATAAATCAAAAACCTTTTGAAACTCCTCTCTTGAGATAAACAACAAAATTTCTCCCTCATTGCCTCTTATGAACCTCAGAATTGGGTCATACCTATCTGCAACTAATCTGAGTAGGTCAATATCTATGAACACATTAGGCACCACCAATTTTCCTAAGTCATACTGCCATGCCTGTGATAGTGGTGATGGTAAATTCCTCTGACCAAACCATAGACTGAACATATTTAGCCCTGACATAGGTGATGGACTTGAAAAGCACTGAGAGGGGGGGGGGATGAATCAGTGACACCAAAAATAAAAGTACTTCAAACACTTACCGATAGATGAACTTAACAAAAATTTTAAACACAATGCATGTAATCCAAAATGATATAACAACATCCACAATAAGTAAAACATCCACCATAACACAAGTGTTTGTACATGGATAACCCAAGTAGGTAAAAACCACGGTGAGATGGAACTCACAAGTTAACTATCTCCAGTAATAGATAACAGACCGGTTAGGGTCTACAAAGTGCTCTGCTAGGAGTGAATCTTGTTAGAGGTCCCAAAGCTTGATTAAAAGCTTATACCTTGTGAAAGGTAGCACCCTATTGGGAGTAACCTCGGTGGAGGATTTATGAATCCAAACTAATGGATCACCCTGTTAGAGCTTACCTGGTTAGGGGATTTGATTTCTTCTTTGATTGTTAGAAAACAACAAGATTGGTTTGATCTATTTGTGTAGCACAATACTTGCTTGATCAAATCCTTCTAGGCATATTCAACACTGCTCTTCTACATACTCTACAACTTAACTCTTTTGACTTTCACACACAACATATCACTTTCACTCATATGAAATAGTTCATTGTGATGTCAATATATAGACATTAAGATTTCATGTCAGCCCAAAGAAATCATAACACAATTTCCTAGGTGCAGTGTATCTGGTCAAGTGATCATAACTCATCACAAAAAATACCGCCAAAATTTGTCGGTGGGATAACTCATCATGATTTGTGGTAACTCGTCACAAAATCAACAAATATCGGTTGGAACAATCAATACCAGTTACAATTAAATATATGAACTGTTATCCTTGAATCTCCTGATATAATCTCCACTTGATCTTCATGATAATGTCGATTAATGTGTATCCATTGGTTGTCTTCTATGCATATACTAATTGTCACAAAGTACTGGTTAGGAATAAACTTGTTATTATAACCTCTAGCATACTAGTTGTAGTATAAACAACTTGAAGTTATACCAGTAGACAATATAAACATATGTGTGTGTATGTGTTTCATCAATGACAACATATGATGAATATATTATAATCATCATCAAGCCAACAATCTCCCCCTTTGGCATTGATGACAACACTTAGAAAATTTTATAGGTAATACCGCTAAGTGTGCATACAAAACAAAATTTACACATTATACAAAATTTTCAAAAATACATACATATTTCTACTCCCCTTTGACAAAAATGCCAAACTGAAAAAGTAAAAAATATATATATATATAAATTTGTATCAAAGTGTTCAGCATATACAACAACAACTTAAAAAAAAGTTCATGCATTAGCTAGTCTCATAAAAATAACATTAAAGTTATGCTTCAACTATGATATGACATTTGTCCATGTCATTAGCATGTTCTCAGTATATTCTTTTGTAGACATAAGCTATGTATAGAATTCTTTCATCGAATCTAGTGTACAGGTTTCTGAGGTTGCTAAGATAGCTTTTGCATTTCAGTAGGCTATCTATAGTATGTCCACTTGTGATGTTAGTAGACACTTGAGTTCCTTGAGAGTCTAGAGTCTCTTTGCCTTCTCATGATCATAAGTATCCAACCTATTGTGCAAATTATCTTCATATTTGCTAAAAGAAAATATAGAGTCCTGAAGTTGGATATATGCATTGCATATCCTTTCTAGCTCTTGCTCTGTTTCTATTTGTCTTTTTGTGATATCAGAATAACATAATGAAACATTAGAGGTAGAAGAAAGTTGCTTTCCTCTTGTTTCAATAGCTTTGCTCAACAAATCTTTATTATGTGATAGAGCCATTTTTTCAGTATCAATGTCCTTTGTAAGTTTCTCCCCATACTTCTTCTTGTGACTTTTCTTAGCATAGGTTAGTGTTTCTTCTTCAAGTGACTTTTCTTTCCTTTCCCACTTATGGTAGGAGCAATACTGGTTTTGGCTTGTGCATGTTGGAATACCATGACTTACTAGTTGGTTTTGGTTTTGCCTTCTTTTTATCTTTAGGAGATGATAATAGGTTATTAGCATAACCAACTGATAAGTCATGGTTCACCTCATAACTCATATCTTCTATTTCTTCTTTTCTTGGCTCAATTACTTGCATCAAACAAAAATCAATGGTAACTATAAAAACAATGTCTTTTGCAAAATGACTTACCACATCTTCAAGCAATCTCATTCTCACGCTCATCTTCTTCTTAAACTCATTGAAATACTTATTCATAGCAGTAGGAAAAGTATTCTTTACAGCCTTGATGTTGTTCTTGATTTGTATAGATACCGATAGGTCCTTTGACCATTCAATATGACCTATTACCGGTAGAAAATTTTGAAAATAAAAGAATAACCCAACTAATAGTTGTCCATAATTGAACTTTAGACTGGTGTCCTTTTTAATAGATTGTAGCTTTAGAAACAATTGTCTTCTAATTGCCTCATAAAGATCATAATTTGCATTTTCAACTATCATCCTATGAGCTATATGAATTGCTGCAAATGGAACACTATTTAGTCTACTGGAGTAAAATACCTAGTAGCCTATAACCATAGTTGCTAATTTCACCACTGGGTCTTTGATATTGTTAATAGAAAAATCATGTTTGTCAGATGTTGAACCGATTAGAGAGTATACCGTCTCTTTTGATATTCACCTTAGCTCAGGTACTTCACCAATTGAGAAATAACCAGTTACGGCCTGAATGGATTCCTTGGTAATTGTGTGGGTTCTCTCTAAGTACATGTTCTCACCATGAAATCAACTCAAAATTATTCTAATATGCTCTTCCTCAAAATCTTCTAGAAAATAAGTGGTATTGTGAAAACCTTTCTTGAAAACCCTAGCATACTGTGTTTGAATCTTTTCATTCTCATCACAGAGGGATTTTAGCTGAGTGCAAATGTATAGTGATCCTAGATCCTCTATCTTACAATCAATATAACTCAACAAATCTCCTTTTACTAAAACTCCACTAGGAACTTGTGATAATGCATTATACGAAACAATTTGTTCCGCCTCTACAACTTCCATTGGCTCAGATGTAATCATTAACCTTTCTACCATCTTTGAAGATGATGCCATTTCAAATGAACAAGATTCGAAGCAAGATTTTCAAAGAAATACCTTATTTCATGCACACTACCTCATTTACCGGTGAAATGCCCAAGTGCACACCAGTTCGATCTTCTGCAACCTTTAAATCAACTTGATTGCAAATCACAATGTAACTTCAGCAATTATTAGCCAACAAACTCTTTTAGCTTAGCAAGCGCTCCAAATTTCTTTCTCGAATGCATTAGGATAAAAATGACAAAGTAAAAACTTGCTTTTATCCTTTTTACCTATTGCATTAAATGCTCGCCTGTTAGGGTTACAAATCCCAATTTCACTACTCAAGGAGAAAACCAGTTGATAACATATTGACAAAAAGTTATCAAAATTTCATGCTTCAAAATTCTCTTACCGCTCATTCATCTCAAGGGGTCCAGAGGTGGATTTACCATTGAGATTCCCTTAGCTATATTTAAAAGGCTTAATTCACTGGTGCAGTGTTCTCTTCACTAGGTGAAGGAATAGTTTCTTCTCCAGGTGAGTCATCACTTTTCTTCTTCCATATTCGATTCATTTCCTCTCTAGTTTCTTCAACATTAACTTTCTTCTTTCCTTTCTGATCCTTAGAAGAATTGATCGGTTTGATATTTCTGGCTCTACTGAATTTTGCTAAGTGGGCCGGTTTGTTGTAGTGATAGCAGGCCATACCAGATGATTTCCAAGGTCCTGCATTTCCTCTCCCAGATCTTCTATAATTCATAGCCACATGACCAAAGTTATTATAGATGGTGCAAATAACATTTGTTACCTTTTCCATCTCAAATGGACTAAACCGGTTGCTATAGGGTCTTTGCCAATTTAGGTTGACCCAGTTGTCAAAATTCTTCATCCAGTTGCCATTTGGTCTTGGATGCATATGTGGTACAAGATTGTTTGCCCCATATCTTCACTCAATAGATCTATGTCCATACATTTTGCATGTGAAGCAATGACCTTTAAATTTCTTGGACACATACCTAGCAATAGTATTGTAGCTTTTATTTATGTTAGGTTTGTCTTTACAAACATTTGCAATGTGACCACATTTATGGAAAACAAAACAAATAGGTTTAAAGACCTTCTTACCGGTAGGTTTCTTGATCTTAGGAGCGGATTTATTCTTAAGAGTGTTGCTCTTAGTACCAGAGGATTCACCTTTCTCAAATGTATGAAAACCAAGTCCCGAGGTATCACCTTTCATCCTTTGTGATTGAATTTTTTCTTCAAGAAAGGTAGAACTCTTATTGAACTTCTCTAGTTTCCCATTAGCTTTAGTAAGCTGTTTGGTGAGATCTTCATCATGCTTTGACAGGTTCTCTCTCAGAGATGATGCTAACTCAAGATCTAGCTATAGGTTCTCCTTCTCTTCTCTTTTGGCATTAAAATGCTCATGCAAGGTATCATTTTAATGCTTGATCTTGGAAATCTCATGATCTCTTTCCTTGATAAGATCTTCATCAACTCTTCTAGCGTCTAGTTCCTAACTCATGCGAATAGTAAGACCTTCCAGCTCTCTCCCTAGATTTAGTTTCTCACCATTTAACTTTTCAACTTCCTAGGCTAAAGCATCAATATTGGCCTCATTTGAAGAACTATTGTCATATATTTTAGTTACCTCTCTCCTTTTAACTTGTGAAGCTTTCAGTTTGACCCTAAGGGTTTCAAGCTCATTTCTGCTAGCTTCTAGCTCTCTAGCCATCTCAAAGTAGCTCATGTCCCCCATGGTGGTTTCAAGGATCCCTTCTAAGTGATTAGTCTTCAAAGAATTTAGGCTCTGATACAAATTGATGGAATTGAAAAGCACTGAGAGGGGGGGCATGAATCAGTGACACCAAAAATAAAACTACTTTAAACACTACCGATAGATGAACTTAACAAAAATTTTAAACACAATGCATGTAATCCAAAATGATATAACAACGTCCACCATAACACAAGTGTTTTTACGTGGAAAACCCAAATAGGTAAAAACCACGATGAGATGGAACTCACAAGTTAACTATCTGCAGTAATAGATAACTGACCAGCTAGGGTCTACAAACTGTTCTACTAGGAGAGAATCTTGTTAGAGATCCCAAAGCTTGATTAGAAGCTTATACCCTGTGAAAGGTAGTACCCTATTAGGAGTAACCTCGGTGGAGGATTTCTCGATCCAAACTAATGGATCACCCTATTAGAGGATTTGTACAAAAAGTTTGTTAGAGATTACCCGGTTAGGGGATTTGAATTCTACTATGATTGTTAGAAAATAATAGGATTGGTTTGATCTATCTGAGTAGCACAATACTTGCTTGATCAGATCCTTTTAGGCATATTCAACACTACTCTTATGCATACTCTACAACTTAACTCTTTTGACTTTCGCACACAACATATCACTTTCACTCATATCAAATAATTCATTATGACGTCAATATATAGACATTAAGATTTCATGTCGGCCCAAAGAAATCATAACACAATTTCCTAGGTGCAGTGTATCTGGTTAAGTGATCATAACTCATCACAAAAATACCACCAAAATTTTTTAGTGGGATAACTCATCACAATTTGTGGTAACTCATCACAAAATCAACAAATATCGGTTGGAACAATCAATACCAGTTAGAGTTAAATATATGAACCATTATCCTTGAAATCTCCTAATATAATCTCCGCTTGATCTTCATGATAATGTTGATTAATGTGTATCCACTAGTTGTCTTCTATGCATATACCAGTTGTCACAAAGTACCAGTTAGGATTAAACCTCTTAGTATAACCTCTAGCATACCGGTTCTAGTATAAACAAATTGAAGTTATACTGGTAGACAATATAAACATATGTGTGTGTATGTGTTTCATCAATGACAACATATGATGAATATATTACAATCATCATCAAGCCAACAATAGGCACCTTTGCATCTGATATCTTGCAAGCTTTGTCAACTAAACCCTCACCTAGGGTTTGTCCATGTGCAAATCTATGACCTTGTTACTTTTCATTTGTTGAGGGCTTCAATTAGTCCAAGAAATCATCAAAAATATTTCTCTTCAAATATTTCGTCTGTCTCGAATGATTTCTCTGAGGTGCCATCTCTTAAACTAGGGTTTCTACTATAGTTTTTTGAATTAGGAAGGAAAAGACTAGGGCTAGCACAAAATTTAAATTGCAACAACAATTCAGGAAAATTCTTACCCTTCTCTATCTAACCTATAACCCTAGAACAATTTATAACCCTTTTGCTATGATTTTCATGCAATTTACAACTTTAATTACTTTAAAAGAGAAGAAAAAGCTTATATGAACTTACTACTTTAATCGCACCAGAAAACCCTAATTTTGCACTGCAAGAAGTCATTGAAATCTCCTTTGGCTTTGGAATCACTCTTTGATCTCTTCTGAATGCTTTGGTGATTTAAAATAATTGAGAAAATGCATTTAATTACCTTCTAGAATGAAAATTCACCATCCTATCTGTCATTACTACTCACACAAGTGTAAAAATAGCTCCATTTTATATTTGAATCAAATTTGAATCTCAACTGTTGATCATTTCCATGCTGGGAAATCACACGAACTAGATTAGTCAATCTAACATTGACTATCATATGTGGCAAGTGGGCCCGTTAAAAGGTATGATGTAGCATATCCAACTCACCGCCATCTTACCACGATCACTCGATCCCACCATCGGCTTACCTCGGACCATCTTGGACATGTGGCATCATCTTGTGATGCCATGATGATTATCCTCCTCGCATCTTCAACTATGAGGTCGTGAGAAGCATCTGATCTACTTGGGTGTTATCTTCTTGCCCCAATGATCGCCAACCTTAGTCGCTTAATGATTGAGCACCTTTTTGATTGAGATTAAAACATCACTATTCATTTAAGCACATGTAGATAGAAGAAACTTTTAGTAGCTTGATCATTATAAAATGGATACTGGCAGAAAATATAAGGATCAGACTTAGGAAAAATAATAAGGTGTTGGCTAATAAAATTAAAAGGGACCCACCTAGGATGATAGGTAAAGTAATAGTCATTAGGAATTAGAAGGGGGACCCTACCACAGGCTAAAAAATAAAGCACACGAGACTTAGGAGAAATTAACAAGGGGTCGAGCAAACAAATAATTCCTAGGAAAAGACATGGACCCTTCAACAATAGGATGACCCTCGACCTTAAGTGAAAAAAGGTAATGCAGAATTAAAATAGATTTAGGGGTTTTAACAACATGACTTAATAAAATAGGAATAAAATCTAAACCCTAAAGTTGAGCGCTATAATAGAGATAAAAATTAATTGAAAATGACCAAAGTTTTCACAAGAACATAAAAATTTTGCCTGGTCATTTTGCAGGACTATCAGTCATGACACAAATGTGAACAACATATTTATAAACAAGAGGATACTGGAGTAAAAGACACAAAGATCCTTTCCCAAATACCCACAATAAAGAGGAAAAATATTAAACAATTTTCTTTCATATGTATGAATGAATGAGAAATCAAAGTCTCTGCAACAAACATACACATAACTGGGATGCACAAGAAAGCATTATAAGAATAACTAGAATGACTCACAGGCCAAATTATAGTCAAAAGAAATACACACAAACACACAAATCTGAAATATATTTCTTCCTTTCTTGGAATGTAAATAGAATGACTCAAAGATCATCTTATTCTTGTACAATAATTATGCCCAAAAACAAAAAAAATATATTCTTTTTTTCCCCTTTTACAATAGAAAATCAGAATTCTCTCCTTGTTGCAACGTAAGTTTCCAGCAAGAAAAGGAAAGAGCCCCATTTAGATTTTTCTTTTCATTACACATATATCCTCCTTTTTCGAGGAGACTTTCAGTTAACATAAGTGATTCTTGGAAAATATTATTGATTAGAAAAATATTTCTTTTTAACCTTTCACCTTCTCATGGAATTTCTGCTTTCCAACTGATTTAAAACATTTTTAAAATGTTTAAAATTGCTACTCTGAAACTGAGTAAGAAAATTTTTAATTTCTCTTACAACCACTTTTTATTAAATTCGCCACCAATTAACTAGGCATCCTGGAGCTATAAAATTTTGTGAGCAGTTATGATATTTAAAATTACAAATGAGTTTTTAACCATTTTTTAACAAATCGCCAAATCTGAGTACTTCCTTTGTAATTTGACCCTGCCAACCATATTGTTGCATTGAGAAAATATTAAAATAATATATTATGTGAGCTTTGTTGGTATTATAGATGTGTTGCATTGCTTTTTTCATTGATGTCAACACTTGTCAACACTTATCCTTGTGGAGATCTTTGGTTATGTTCATCGACATGTTTAGTGACTTATGCACATTCACTAGTATCTAGTTAACTGACAGGTTATACTGTTCATCGATACTGAGGATGATCTGTTATCATCTAGAGATTACTTGATTATGTCAAAGACATTGTTTGGACACTTGGTTTTGGTGATTTGATTATTGGTACAATCGATTTTGCATAATTGATGTTATCGGCAAATAGGTCTAGGTTATGGACTGACAAACATTATCTATTCCAGATCAGCACGACACATTATGAAAATGATTTGTTACTATTGTAAATGCATTGAGCTGACATCATGCATCGCATATTGATTCATTTGTAATTGATTTTATTGTAATATCTTAGTGAGCCGACCTACACATTTTGTCTTAGGTTTTAGTATATATGTAAGATCTCATTTGTGAGATTATGGAGAGTGGTGTGAAAAAGGATTGTAATAAGGTATATGTGAATATAAGCAGAGCTATACACACAGACATCATTCAAAGATTCAAGGAAGGTATGAGGAAGACAATCAGAGCTTAACTAGTACTGAATCCAGCATATGAAGATGCTATTTTGAGTAGTACATTATCACTGGATTTAACCATTCAATTGTAGTCAGTGTGACTCCCATTTTGTAATTGAGTAGTGAGATCTAGGTAGTTGGCCTTTTTGCATGTGCAGACCCCATTTGTACACACATACTATCTGCAATAGTATCATCTGATTGTGGGTAAGGTTTACCACCATGGTTTTTCCCCTTACAGGGTTTCCACGTACAAATAACTATGTTATGTGTTGTGTATGTTATTTGTCTTTCTGTTTCATGCATTAAATTTTACCGGTACTATTATTAACTACTAAACTGTCTACCGACATTAAGTTTGGTTTACCGGTATTATGCACTGAGTTTGGTTAGGTTATATTTGGGATGAAATTAATAGACAACTGATTCACCCCCCTCCTTAGTTGCCTCTAGGTCCTAACAATTGGTATCAGAGTGAAGTCCTCTTTTTGTAAAAGTTTAACAGCTTGAGGAGATTCTATGACAACTAACTATTTCAGGAAGGACAGTTTAAAGCTTGATGGAACTAACTATGGTATATGGAAGATCAGAATGTAGACTTATCTGAATTGCATTAGAAAAGTCATATGGGATGTTACAAAGAATGGCTATGTTGGTCCTACACAGAGTCAACCTAATCCACCAACCTTGGCTAAAGATCAGGAGAAGATTGCAAAGCAAGAGAAGCACTTTTGAGTGCATTGTCAGATCAGCAAATCATGAGATTATCAGACTGATCTACTGCTAAAGCTATTTGGGATAAATTAGAGACATTGAATGAAGGTGATACCACTTTCAAAATTGTAAAACTGGAATGCTTCCAGGTTAGGTATGGAAATCTGAAAATGGAAGAAGATGAAAGAATTTCTGCTTTTATGGAAAGAGTTAATGAAATTATTTTGGGTATACAATGTTGTGGAGGATCCTTAAGTGAAGATGAAATTGTTTCTAAAGTTTTAAGAGCTTTTCCACCGACATACCAAATGAAATTAACTACTATTAATGAATTGAGAACAATGCCTAATGCATCAGTATCTAGAGATACTTTAGTTGGAAAACTTTCAGCTTTTGAACTTGAGGAATTTGGTCCTATTGCTACAATTAAGACAAATTTGGCTTTCAAAGCTTCAACATCTGCATCATCATCATCATCATTAGAAAAAACTGATTGGAAAGCACTTTATGCTAGAGAACTTGAAGAAATCAAAAGAGAGAATGAAGAACTTGAAGAGCTTGAAGTACTATTTGCAAGGAAAATGCCTAAAGATCCAGTTAGAAGTAAGTATGAAGGTAAAGCACCATTTAAATGTTTTAACTGCAATAAAATTGGTCATATGGCATCTAGGTGTCCTAATAGACATGCAAGATTGAAAGAAGAAGCTAAAAGAACATATAAGCCTAACCCTGAATATCAAAGATACAGATTTAAGAAGAATAGAGACAAATCATGTTACTATGCTGATGAAGGAGTTACAGATGATTATGATGAGGAACGGGTAGACAATGGATGGGATTTTGTTGCAATAACAGAAGATCAACTGGTAGAGCAGGCCATGACAGCTAAAATTGAAGAAAAGGATGAATGGATCTTTGATTCCTGATGTTCACATCATATGACTAGTGATAAGAGTAAATTCTTAACCTTTTAGGAATACAATCGAGGTCTAGTAAGATTTGGAGATGACAAAGCTTGTTTGATCATAGGAAAAGGCACTATATCTTTTGATAGTAAGCACAACACTAATAATGTTTTCTATGTTGAAAGTTTGAAGCATAATCTTTTGAGTGTTGGTCAATTAGTTGAAAAGGGAATTTCAATTATAATTCAAGAATGGTAAATGCAAAATCATGAATATAACTGGTTTGGAAATTGCAATCGGTAATCAAACTAGAGGTAAAGAATGAAACTGGTAAGAAAATAATTTTTTTGAGATCAGATCAAGGAGGTGAATTCACATCTTATTAATTTAATACATTCTCTAAAGTGAATGGAATCATAAGACAATTATCAACACCTCGAAAACCCCAACAAAATGGAGTTGTGGAAAGGAAGAACAAAACTATTTTGGATGCAGCTAGAAGCATGATATCAGAAGCAAACCTACCTCATTTTTATTGGAGAGAAATAGTCAATATAGTTGTTTATACATTCAATAGAGTTCACATCAAAGGTGAAACCGGTAAGACCCCTCATGAACTATGGTTTGGTAATAGTCCTACTCTTAAATATTTTAGAATATTTCGAAGAAAATGTTATATTAGGAGAGATGATTATATTGGCAAATTTGATCCTAGAAGTGATGAAGGAATGTTTCTTGGTTATTCATCTAAGAGAAAGGCATATAGATTTTTTAATAAGAGATTGCAGAAAATCATTGAAAGTACAAATATGAAGATTGATGAATAGTTTAGAAGGTCTATAGACTCTGAACCGATAGTTTAGATAATCACAAATGAACCTACAATGAGTACACCAATACAAAATGTTGATCTAGTCACACTGGCATCATCTGAGAATTCCACAGTGACTGAAGAACAACAACAAGTGAACACACTGAGGTATGTAAGATTGAATCACTCTAAAAGTCAGATAACTAGGAATAAGTATCAAGGTGTTATGACTAGAGTAAGACTGGCAAATGAAGAGGTATGTCTAATTTCTCAAATTGAACCAGCAACTATTAATGAGGCATGTGAAGATAAACATTGGATTAAAGCTATGGAAGATGAATTGGAACAAATTGAAAAGAATAACAAATGGACATTGGTTCCTCGACCTAAAAACAAAAATATAATTGGAACTAAATCGGTATTCAGAAATAAACTCATTGAAGATGGTAAGGTAATTAGAAACAAAGCAAGATTAGTGTGTAAGGGATATTCACAGAAAGAAGGAATTGATTATAATGAAACCTTTGCACCAGTAGCTAGAATTGAGGTAGTCAGATTATTCTTAGCTTTTGAAGCACACAAGAACTATAAAGTATATCAAATGGATGTTAAATGTGCATTTTTGAATGGTGATCTTGAAGAGGAAGTTTACATTGAACAACCTGATGGATTTTCTTTGATAGATGACAAAGATATGGTTTTCAGGTTATGGAAAGCTTTATATGGATTGAAGCAAGCTCCTAGAACTTGGTATGCTAGATTGGACAAATATCTTTTGAAGCTTGGTTACACTAAAGGTAATGCTGACAACAACTTATATTACAAAGTGACTAATGATGACATCTTGGTTATTGAAGTTTTTGTTGATGATATCATTGTTGGAGGATAAGATGGATTGTGTAAAGACATTTCTAATAAGATGCAGGAAGAATTTGAAATGTCTATGATTGGAGAGATAAAATTATTTTTAGGATTGCAGATTTCACAGACTGATAAAGGTATATTCATAAATCAATCAAAGTACTTGAAGGAATTACTTAAGAATTTTGGCATGGAAAACTCTAAACTGGTAAGCACACCTATGACTACAACTGATAAACTATCATTGAAGGATGAATCAACACTTGTTAATCCAACAAGATAAAAATCTATGATAGGAGGTTTACTATATTTGACACAAACAAGACCTGATATTATGAATGCAACATGTATTGTTTTAAGATTTCAGAGTAATCCTAAGGAAAATCATGAATCGACAGTAAAAAGGATTTTCTGGTACATACAAGGCACAACAAATCTTGGCTTATGGTATCCTAAATATGAACATTTTGATTGATGTGCATACATAGATGTAAATTGGGCAAGAAATGTAGATGACATAAAGAGAACCACTGGCAGAGTATTTTTTCTTGGCAACAGACTAATTTCATGGTTGAGCAAGAACCAAAGTTGTACATCACTATCAACAACAAAATCAGAATATGTTGTAGCAACAACTAATTGTACACATGGATTATGGATTAAACAAATGTTGAAGGACATAAAGGTAAAATACAAAGAGCCTATAGTCATTTATTGTGATAATATAGCAAAATTGATATATCAAAGAATCTGATATTTCACTCTAAAACTAAACATATTTCTATCAAATTCAATTTTTTGAAAGAGAATATTGAAGAAAAAGAAGTGAAATTGGTTTATGTGAATACTAAAGAGAAGATTGTAGATATATTTACTAAACCTTTGCCTAAGGAAACTTTTGAATATCTAAGAGAGAAGCTTGGAGTTATACCCTCACTGGTAGAAACTTAGACAGTTGGAGCATGGCATCAGATCGGCAAAATTAATAGAGAAACCTTTTTCGGCTTGTAAGAAGGAGAGCTACTTCTCAGGGGGAGTAGATTGAATAAATTTGGTTATAATAATTGGTTCTTGGTATTTGTAACAAGTTCTATGAACTGATTGTATTTGGTTTTGTATTGCTTTGGTATTTGATGTCAATGTTGGTATTTTGGATATGTTGATATAGTTTTTCATTGATGTCAACACTTGTCAACACTTGTCAGCACTTTGAGATTCTTGTTTATGTTCACCAACATGATCAGTGACTTATATACAGTCACCAGTATGTGGATCACCGACATGATATATTGTTCATCATAACTTGCAATGACTTGAGGATTACTTGGTTATGTCGAAGACATTGTTTGGACACTTGGTTTTGGTAATTTGTTCATTGGTTTATTTGGGTTTGCATATTTGTTGTTACCGACAAATAGGTCTAGGTTATGCACTGACAAGAATATATATTCCAGATCAGCATGACATGTCATGAAGATGATTTGTTATTATTGTAAATGCATTGAGACAACATGATGTATCAGATATTGATTCATTTGTAATTTATTTTATTGTAATATCTCTTAGTGAGCCAACCTACTCATTGGGTCTTAGGTTATGGTATCAATGTAAGATCTCATTTGTGAGATTGATATAGGATTGTGAAAAGGATTGTAATAAGGTATATGTGAATATAAGCAGAGCTATACATGTAGACATCATTCAAGATTGGAGGAAGGTTTGAAGAAGGAATATCAGAGCTTAACTGGTACGAAATCCAACATATGAAGATGTTATTATAAGTAGTACATTATCATTGGATTTAACCATCCAATTGTAGTCAACGTGACTCCCATTTTGTGATTGAGCAGTGAGCTCTAGGCAGTTGGCCTTTCTGCATGTGCTGACTCCATATTGTACACACATACTATCTATAGTAGTATCATCTGATTGTGATTAAGGCTTCCCACCATTGTTTTCCCCCTTACAGGGTTTCCACATATAAATAATTGTTTTATGTGTTTTGTATGTTATTTGTCTTCCTGTTTCATGCATTACTTTACTGGTACTGTAATTCACTATTAAACTGTCTACTAGCATTAAAGTTTGGTTAAGTTAGTTTTGGTTGTATTTATTGGACAATTGATTCACCCCCTCCCCCCCTCTCACTTGTCTCTGGGACCTAACAATTGGTATCAGAGCCTAGTTCTCTTTTTGCAGAAGTTTAACAACTCAAGGAGATCCAATGTCTTCCAACTATTTTAGGAAGGAAAGTCCTAAACTTGATGGAACTAACTATGGCATATGGAAGATCAGGATGGAGACACATTTGAATTGCATTGGAAAGGACATATGGGATCAAGGTCAACCTATTCCACCAACCTTGGCTAAAGATGAGGAAAATGACTACAAAGCTAGAGAAGCACTTTTGAGTGCATTGTCAGATCAACAAATTATCAAATTATCAGATAGATCTACTGCTAAAGCTATTTGGGATAAATTGAAAACATTGAATGAAGAAGATTCCATAGTCCAAATTGCAAAACTTGAATGCTTCCGGGTTAGGTATGAAAATATTAAAATGGAAGAAGATGAAAGGATTTCTGCTTTTATGGAAAGAGTAAATGAAATTGTTTTGGGTATACAATGTTGTGGAGGAACCTTAAGTGAACATGAAATTATTTATAAATTTTTAAGAGCATTTCCACCAGCATACAAAATGAAAGTTACTACTATAAATGAATTGAGAACAATACCTAATACATCAGTATCTAGAGACACTTTGGTTGGAAAACTATCAGCATTTGAACTTGAGGAATTTGGTCCTGTTGCTACTATTAAGATAGATTTAGCCTTCAAGGCATCATCATCTGCATCATCATCATCATCATTTGATAAATATGATTGGAAATCCTTTTATGTAAAAGAACTTGAAGAAAGAAGGAGAGAGAATGAATAACTAGAAGAACTTGAAGCACTATTTGCAAGGAAAATACCTAAAGGTCCAGTTGGAAGTAAGTATGAAGGTAAAGTACCCTTTAAATGTTTTAATTGCAATAAGATTGGTCATATGGCTTCTAGGTATCCTGATAGACATGCAAGATTGAAAGAAGAAGCTAAAAGAACATATAAGCCCAACCTTGAATATCAAAGATACAAATTTAAGAAGAATAGAGACAAATCTTGTTACTATGTTGATGAAGGAGTTACTGATGGTTCTGATGAGGAACTGACAGACAATGGATGGGCTTTTGTTTCTATAACAGAAGATCAACCAACACCTACTATTCAACCAGTAGAGAAGGCTGTGGTAGCTAAAATTGAAGATAAGGATGAATGGATCATTGATTTTGGATGTTCACATCATATGACTGGTGATAAGAGTAAATTCTTAAGCTTTCAGGAATACAATGGAGGTCTAGTAATATTTGGAGATGATAAAGATTGCTTGATAAAAGGAAAAGGGACTATATCTTTTGATTGTAAGCACAATACTGATAATGTTTACTATGTTGAAGGTTTGAAGCATAATCTTTTGACTATTGGTCAATTAGTTGAAAAAGGTTTTCAGTTACAATTCAAGAATGGTAAATGCAAAACCATGAACAAAACTGGTTTGGAAGTTGAAACCAGTAATCAGACTAGAGGTAATATCTTTCATTTGAATAACTATGAGAAAGCATGCTTGATTGCACATATTAATGAAAGTTGGTTATGGCATAAGAGACTTTGTCATGTAAATTTTGATTGCATTGTGAAAATCAGTACAACTAAAGCAATAAGGGACTTACCTAAGATTGTTAAACCTCACAATCCGGTATGTAAGGAATGTCAAATTGGAAAGCAAGTTATAACATCTTTTAAGAGTATTCCAAAGAAATTTAATAATGTTCTTGACTTAATTCACACTGATTTATGTGGTCTAGCAGGAACTAGAAGTTTACAAGGAGATAGATATTTTATGCTAATCATTAATGACTATTCTAGAATGTGTTGGGTTACTTTTCTCAAGGAGAAATCATAAGCTTTTGGGAAATTCAAACTATTCAAGGTGATGGTAGAGAATGAGACCGATAAGAAAATCAAATGTTTGAGGTCAGATCAAGGAGGTGAATTCACATCTAAGGAATTTAATACATTATGTGAAGCAAATGGGATCAGAAGACAGTTATCAGCACCCTAGACACCCAAGCAGAATGGAGTTGTGGAAAGAAAGAATAAAACTATTTTGGATGCAGCTAGAAGCATGATATCAGAAGCAAACCTACCTCATGTGTATTGGAGAGAAGAAGTCAATATAGTTGTTTACACATTCAACAAAGTTCACATCAAAGGTGAAACTGGTAAGACCCCTCATGAACTATGGTTTGATAATACTCCCACTCTTAAATATTTCTGAATATTTGGAAGTAAATGCTACATTAGAAGAGATGAGTATATTGACAAATTTGATCCTAGAAGTGATGAAGGAATATTTATTGGTTATTCATCTAAGATCAAGGCATATAGATGTTTTAATAAGAGATTGTAGAAAATTGTTGAAAGTGTGAATGTGAAGATTCATGAACAGTCTAGAAGATCTATGGACTCTGAACTGGCAGTTGAGATAATCACAAATGAACCTACTATAAGAACACCAGTACAGAATGTTGATCCACTCACACCGGCATCATCTGAGAATTCTAGAGTGACTGAGGAACAATAGCAAGTAAAAACACCCTGGTATGTAAGATTGAATCACTGAAGATCAGATAATTGGGAACAAGTATCAAGGAGTCATGACTAGAGGAAGACTGGCAAATGAAGAGGTATGTCTTATTTCTCAAATTGAACCATCATCAATTAATGAGGCATGTGAAGATAAAAACTGGATTAAAGCTATGGAAGATGAATTAGAACAAATTGAAAAGAATAACACATGGACATTAGTTCCTTGGCCTAAAGACAAAAATGTAATTGGAACTAAATGGGTATTCAGAAATAAACTTAATGAAGATGGTAAGGTAATCAAAAATAAAGCAAGATTAGTGTGTAAGGGATATTCACAGAAAGAAGGAGTTGATTATAATGAAACCTTTACACTGGTAGCTAGAATTGAGGTAGTTAGATTATTCTTAGCTTTTGCAGCACACAAGAACTACAAAGTATATCAAATGGATGTTAAATGTGCTTTTCTAAATGGTGATCTTGAAGAAGAAGTTTACATTGAACAACTTGATGGATTTTCTTTGACAGATAACAAGGATATGGTTTGTAGGTTAAGGAAAGCATTGTATGGACTAAAGCAAGCTCCTAGAGCTTGGTATGCTAGATTGGACAAATATCTTTTGAAGATTGGTTTTACTAAAGGTAATGCTGACAACAATCTCTATTACAAACTAACTAATGATGATATCTTGGTTATTGAATTTTTTGTTGATGATATAATCTTTAGAGGAAAAGATGGATTGTGTAAAGACATTTCTAAAAAGATGCAGGAATAATTTGAAATGTCTATGATTGGAGAGATAAAATTATTTTTACGATTTCCAATTTTATAGACTGATAAAGGTATATTTTTAAATCAATATAAGTACTTGAAGGAATTACTAAAGAAATCTGGCATGAAAAACTCTAAACCGGTAAGCACACCTATGACTACAACTGATAAATTATCTTTGAAGGATGAATCAACACCTATTAATCCGACTAGGTACAAGTCTATGATAGGAGGTTTACTATATTTGACACAAACAAGACCTAATATTATGAATACAAGATGTATTGTTTCAATATTTCAGAGTAATCCTAAATAAAATCATGAATCAGCAGTGAAAAGGATTTTCTGGTATCTACAATGCACTACAAATCTTGGTTTATGGTATCCTAGAGATGAAAACTTTGATTTATGTGCATACACAGATGCAAATTGGGTAGGAGATGAAGATGGCAGAAAAAGTACCACAAGTGGAGCATTTTTTCTTGGCAATAGATTAATTTCTTGGTTGAGCAAGAAACAAAGTTGCACATCTTTATCAACAATAGAATCAGAATATGTTGTAGCAACAACTAATTGCACACAGGTATTATGGATAAAACAAATGTTGAAGGACATAAAGGTAAAATGCAAGGAACCTATAACTATTTATTGTGATAATATGGCAGCAATTGATATATCTAAGAATCCTGTATTTCACTCAAAGACTAAACATGTTTCTATCAAATTCAATTTTCTTAAAGAAAATGTTGAAGCAAAAGAAGTGAAGTTGGTTTATGTGAATATTAAAGAGCAAATTGCAGATATTTTTACGAAGCCTTTGCCTAAGGAGACTTTTGAATATCTCAGAGAGTAGCTTGGGGTTATACCCTCACCAGTAGAGACTTGGACAATTGAAGATTATTGTCAACTGACATAATTAACAAAGAAATCATTTTTTCGGCTTTGATGAGCAGACCTACTTCTTAGGGGGAGTAGTTGGTATTTTATATGAGCTCTATAAATCTGGTTTTTGTATTACTTTGGCATTTGATGTCAAAGGGGGCGAGATATCTATGGAAAAACACTTTATCTTTTTGGGGAGAGATTATTCATTGGGGGAGAGATTGTTACTCCCTATATCTATATTTTGATGATCTCTTTTGGAGATTGTTGGTTTTTTGTTTTTGGCATTTCTGTTTTGGCACTTTGATGATTTTTCCATCTTGTGTTGTCATCAATGCCAAAGGGGGAGATTGTTGGTATTTTGGATATGTTGATATAGTTTTTTCATTGATGTCAACACTTGTCAACACTTGTCAGCACTTGGAGATTCCTGTTTATGTTCACCGACATGATCAGTGACTTATGCACAGTCACCAGTATCTGGTTCACCGACATGATATATTGTTCACTAGCACTTGAATGACTTGGAGATTACTTGGTTATGTCGAAGACATTGTTTGGACACTTGGTTTTGGTGATTTTTTCATTGGTTTATTCGGGTTTGTATATTTGTTATTACCGACAAATAGGTCTAGGTTATGCATCAACAAGCATATCTATTCCAGATCAGCACGACATGTCATGAAGATGATTTGTTATTATTGTAAATGCATTGAGCCGACATGATGCATCGGATATTGATTCATTTGTAATTTATTTTATTGTAATATCTCTTAGTGAGCCGACCTACTCATTTGGTCTTAGGTTATGGTATAAATGTAAGACTCATTTGTGAGATTGATATAGGATTATGAAAATGATTGTAATAAGGTATATGTGAATTTAAGTAGAGATATACATGCAGACATCATTCAAGATTGAAGGAAGGTTTGAAGAAGGCATATCAGAGCTTAACCAGTACTGAATCTAGCATATGAAGATGCTATTCTAAGTAGTACATTATCATTGGATTTAACCATTCAATTGTAGTCAGTGTGACTCCCATTTTGTGATTGAGCAGTAAGCTCTAGGCAGTTGGCCTTTCTGCATGTGCAGACTCCATATTGTACACACATACTATCTGCAGTAGTATCATCTGATTGTGGTTAAGGCTTCCCACCATGGTTTTTCCCCTTTTAGGGTTTCCACATACAAATAACTGTGTTATGTGTTGTGTATGTTATTTGTCTTTTTGTTTCATGCATTAAACTTTACCGATACTGCAATTAACTATCAAACTGTCTACTAGCATTAAAGTTTGGTTTACCAGCATTAAGCATTAAATTGGGTTAAGTTATTTTTGGTTTGTATTTATTGGACAACTAATTCACCCCCCCTCTTGGTTGTCTCTGGGACCTAACAATCAAAGAGGGAGAGATATCTATGAAAAAATACATTATCTTTTCGAGAAACATTATTCTTTGGGGGAGAGATTGTTACTCTCTATCTGTATTTTGATTTCTGGTTAATGATCTCTTTTGGAGATTGTTGGTTTTTGGTTTTTGGTTTTTGGCATTTCTGATTTGGCAATTAGATGGTTTTTCCATCTTGTGTTTCCATCAATGCCAAAGAGGGAGATTGTTGGTATTATGGATGTGTTGCATTGGTTTTGTCAATGATGTCAACACTTGTCAACACTTATCCTTGTGGAGATCTTTGGTTATGTTCACCAGCATGTTCAGTGACTTATGCATAGTCATTGGTATCTGGTTAACCAGTAGGTTATACTGTTCACCGATACTGAGGATGATCTATTATCATCTGGAGATTACTTGGTTATGTCGAAGACATTGTTTGGACACCTAGTTTTGGGGATTTGATTATTAGTACAATCGAGTTTGCATATTTGTTGTTACCGACAAATAGGTCTAGGTTATGGACCAACAAACATTATCTATTCCAGATCATCACAACAGATTATGGAGATGATTTGTTACTATTGTAAATGCATTGAGCCGACATCATGCATCACATATTGATTCATTTGTAATTGATTTTATTGTAATATCTTAGTGAGCTGACCAACACATTTGGTCTTATGTTTTGGTATATATGTAAGATCTCATTTGTGAGATTATGGAGAGTGGTGTGGAAAAGGATTGTAATAAGTTATATGCGAATATTAGTAGAGCTATACATGCAAACATCATTTGAATATTCAAGGAAGGTATGAGGAAGATAATTAGAGCTTAACCAATACTGATTCTAGCATATGAAGATGCTATTTTGAGCAGTACATTATCATTGGATTTGACCATCCAATTGTAGTCAATGTGACTCCCATTTTGTGATTGAGCAGTGAGCTCTAGGTGGTTGGCCTTTTTGCATGTGCAGACCCCATTTATACACACATACTATCTATAGTAGTATCATCTGATTGTGGGTAAGGTTTCCCAGCCTGGTTTTTCCCCTTATAGGGTTTCCACGTACAAATAATTGTGTTATGTGTTGTGTGTGTTATTTGTCATCTTGTTTCATGCATTAAACTTTACCAATATATAATTAACTACTAAACTATCTATCGGCATTAAGTTTGGTTGTTATATTTGGGATGAAATTAATAGACAATTGATTCACCCCCCCCCACCCCCTCTCAGTTGCCTCCAGGTCCTAACAAGCTCGTATGATCATAAAATTAAATGTGGGAACATTTAAGACCAAAATATTAGGTGGGTTGTCCTGAGATTAAAAGAATCCATAATTTGTTTTGGCTATATTTTTGGATTGGTGGATATATGTGCAGAATTAGATTATCATGGACTGAACTGTTGAACCTTTGAATCACGGGTTCAATCAAAAGGTTAAAAATTAGAGACTTAGGCAAACACAAAGACTAAAGTCATGATATTTTTCAATAATAAATCTACAAGTTGGGGAAGTGAAATTTTTTAAAATTTCCAAGTTCAAAAAACCAGGGTAACATGGTGTTACAACAAGAGATTGAGAAAGATAGTGGAAAACACAAATGTGAAGGTAGATGAGAGTCATAAGAAGCAAATCAGAGCATGCGGATATGAGTTTGATGATCATGATGTTAATTTAAAAAAAAATCCAGAGTTTTAGCATGAAGCAGAGTGATCCGGAAGAGAGTAATTCAAGATGCTATTGCCGATGAAGAAATTCAAGAACTTGAAAATCAAAATAATCAGAAGACCCCCAACTATGTAAGATTAAATAATTCAGAGAATTAGATTATTGGTGATAAAAATAAAGATGTGATGACTAGGAGAAGGATTGTTGTTGAAGAGACATGTATGATTTCCAAAATTGAGCCTAAAGATGTTGCTAAAGCTTGTAAAGATGAAAACCGAGCAAAACGTATGGAAGAAGTGTTAGATCAGATTGAGAAGAACAAAACATGGGAACTTATTCTGAGACCTAAGTACAAGAATGTTCTTGGTACTAAATGTGTGTCCTGGAATAAGCTAAATGAAGATGGACAAGTTGTTAGAAATAAAGCAAGATTGGTATGTAAGGGATATTCACAAATGGAAGGTATTGATTTTGAGGAGACTTTTGCTCTGGTAGCTAGAATTGAAGTTGTTAGACTATTTCTTGCATATATGCTGATAAGAAATTCAAGGTATATTAGATGGATGTGAACTAGAAGAGGAAGTCTACATTGAGCAACTAGATAGATTTTCATTGACAGATGAAAATGACATAGTATGCAGATTGAAGAAAGCATTGTATGGACTTAAACAAATCCCTATAGCTTGGTATGCTAGATTAGATAGGTATTTGATGAAGTTGGGATTCTAAAAGGTACTGCTAATAGTAATTTGTACTTCAAGATTGATAATGATAATATTTTGATTGTTGAAGTCTTTTTTGATGACATTATTTTTGGAGGAGATGATGATTTGAGTAAGAAATTTGCTAATGATATGCAAAAAGAATTTGAGATGTCTATGATAGGTGAGATGAAATTCTTTCTGGGATTACAAATTACATAGATTGATAAAGGAATTTTCATATCTCAATCTATGTGAAGGAATTGATGAAGAAGTTTGGGTTTGTTACAAGTGTGGTTGTCATTGCACAAAAATATCAACATGTTAATGCCCGATACAACCATTAGACTTATAGAATCCATAGGAGGCGGTTAAGCCATGTCACAAACCCAAGAGTTGTTCTATAAAATATAAGGAGACCAAGGGTGCACACCTTGCAAAAATTCCCCCTCCCAATGCAAGCGAGGGGTTTGAACCTATGACCAAGCTTTGATACCACTTGTTACAAGTGTGGTTGTTGTTGAACCAAAAGATCGACCTATTAATGACTAATACAACCACTAGAATTATAGAATCCACAGGAGGTGGTTAATCCATGTCACAAACCCAAGCGCTACACTGCACAACACAAGGAGACCAAGAGCGCACACCTTACAACAAGGTTAGATGATTCCAAACCTATTGGAACTCCTATGGTGATAGGATGCAAGATGACAAAAGATGATGAATCTCCAAAGGCTAACCAGACCCTGTATAGATCTATGATTGGTGGACTGCTATATTTGACTCAAACTAGGCCTGACATTATGAATGTTGTATGTCTTATTGCTAGATTCTAGGCTGATCCTAAGGAAAGTCATGTTACTGCTATCAAGAGGATATTCAGATACTTGAAGGGAACAGTTGATTATGGTCTGTGGTTTTCGAAGGATGATGATTTCACTTTGAATTATTATACTGATGTTGATTGGGCAGGTAATGTTGATGACTGGAAGAGCACTACCAGTGGAGCATTCTTTTTGGAAAAGAAGTTGGTTACTTGGACAAGTAAAAAGCAATATTATATTTCTTTATCTATTGTAGAAGCTAAATACATTGTTGTTGCTACCAATTGTACTCAGGTACTTTGGATGAAGTAGATGTTAAAGGATATTAGAGTTGTTTATAATGAGCCTACTATTATATATTATGATAATTCTAGTGCTATCAATATTTCTAAGAATTCGGTGTTGCATTCTAAGACAAAGCATATATCAATGAAGTTTCATTTTTTAGAGAGAGAAAGTCAGTGATTAGGAAGTTAGATTGGAGTATGTACCTACAAAGGAATAGATTGTAGATATATTTACTAATCCTTTACCTGTAGATACATTTGTATATCTGAGAGAGAAGTTAGGGGTGATTGCCCCTTTTCTATTAACTAGATGCATTGATTTGCATCGATCTGGTGGACTTCATTGTCTTATCTTGATATTTGGATTGATGAGTATGTGATCCTTCTCTAAGTGAGTAGTCAGTATGGTTTAGTTGTTCAAATGTGTGAGTTTATCCTAAGGGGGATATATTGTCCTTTTTAGAGGGAGAGATGCATGATAGAATAATGATTTGTATATATCTTTGACATTTTTGTCAAAGGGGGAGAAATGCATGTAAAAAACCCTGAGGTATTTTTCAGTTGTTTGTTTATGGGGGAGTTGATCCTTATGATCTCAGGGGGATATTGTTGGTTGTTCATTTCTTTATTTGCATTGATTGTTTTTCACATTCATATGTTTCCATCAATGCCAAAGAGGGAGATTGTTAGATATTAGAGTTGTTGGAATGTGTTGTTGTCATTGATGTCAACATATTCCTATTTTGTAGAGAATTTGTTATTGCAATTAGTTGGTTTGGGTGATTTGTTGTAGATATGCTAATGCAGTTTATTGGGTTTTGAGATATTTATCTCTAGTTAATTTAGTATGAGTTTCCTGATGCTATGTGGTGATTTGGTCGAGTTGTGTGGTCTAGTATGTGGACTGATTTTTCGGTGTTCTATATTGGAGAGTTGTGGTATTTGATCCACATTGCTCTAGAATGATAATATCTTGAGTTGAAAATTTTGGATAATGTTTGGGATGTTCATGTGTGTCCTCTGATTAGATGGTTCATGATTTGGAACTTTGCAAGCATATCTTTCAATTTGTTAGTTGGTGTTCTTGAGCTCTAGTGATGGTGTTAATGATGATTCTTATTATCTGAGTTGTTGTGGTGATTATTATGGAATTCACATTGCTTGTTGATGTTCTTTGATCATGTCCTATGCATTTTGGTGGTTTGTGTTGATCGTGGTGCACATTATTGAATATTTTATTGGTCCCGTAGTATTCTTCATGTTATACGACATATTCAATGGTTTAGCATGTTCGGGATGATCTTGGTGAATTATGTTGGCATTTTTATGTTTATGTTGTGATTGTCATTGATGGACACACACTTGTATTGAGATCCACTTTATATGTATGAGCTAGAGCTCAACCGGTATTTGTTCCAACCAGTATGTTGTATTGTAGTCTTTAGACTATTGGTGATTTTGTAGAATGTGTTTCCCAGTCTAAAATGACATGCCGACCCCAAGCAGTTCATAGATACCAAGCGGTATGAGGGAGCAAAGC
The DNA here is from genome assembly GCF_030272615.1 of Cryptomeria japonica. Classification (NCBI taxonomy): domain Eukaryota; kingdom Viridiplantae; phylum Streptophyta; class Pinopsida; order Cupressales; family Cupressaceae; genus Cryptomeria; species Cryptomeria japonica. The sequence goes on from NC_081407.1 coordinate 937,817,921, forward strand.
GGCATAACACATTCTTACCAATCTTCATTTGTCAAACTGGAAACCAATATTTTGTATGAACCGGTAATACTCTGTGATGAGTTACCAACCGACATTTTTGTGATGAGTTACCAATCCACCGATTTTTTGATGGTGCTTCTTGTGTTGTGTTACTGAGTATGTCTAGATTCATTGAACCTAGGAAATTGTAATGTAATCCTATTGGACCGACATGAAATTAGATTCCTTTAAAAGGACATCATGTCTAGGGTTTTAAGTTGTTGCTGAAATGGTTTATGTTGTGCTAGGGTTTAAGGTGGTTGTTGAGTTATTGTAAGAGTGATCTTATTTGAGAAGATCAAGTTGTAACTGAGTGAGAGATAGAGAAGACTAAAGTAATGCTAGAATACATTAGCAGTGAGCTATACTAGATCTAACCAAGCAGTTTGTGCTATTAGATGGATCAAACACTTGTTGATTACTCACATCTATGACAAGTCTGTAGCCCTTAACCGAGTAGGCCCAAAAGCCTTTGTAAAATCCTCTAACTAGGTGGTTCATCTTTGTGAATCTAAAATCCTCTAGCAAGGTAGTCTTTGATCAAACTTATCTCCTAATAGAGATTGAGATTCCTAACAGGATCTATTCTAGTGAAGAACATTTTAAGACCTTAACTAGGCTGGTTTCTATTCTACAGATAGTGACTTGTGAGTTGCATCTCACCGTGGTTTTTCCCATTTGGGTTTCCATGTGAAATTTCTTGTGTTATGGTTGTATTTCTTTTGTGGGTGAATGCTTTATTTGCATTTTGGTTTGCATGTGTGATAACCAATCTGTCTGTTAAATTGTTTTACTAGTTTATCTTCAGACTGTTTAAGTGTTTAAGTACAAAGATTTTTGGCATACTAATTCACCCCCCCTCTTAGTATTTATCAATTGGCACCAGAGCCTACCTTTCTATAAGTTTAACCACTTGGAAAGAGATATGGGGGAATACACCTTGAGGGAACTTACTCAATGGCTCACTCAGTCTAAGAAATCCTATGATAATCTTATGATCAAATACAAGGTATTTCAAGCAAAAAGGAGAGAACATGTAGAGAAGCTGATGGAGCTATCTAAAAATAGTTCTAAAGATGAAGCAAATATGGAAGCCATGATTGTAGAAGTAAACAAGATGAATGATTCAAATTCCAATCTAAGAAAGGAGTTAGAAGGACTAACTATCCAGTTTAGTCAAGAGTTTGAGAACAGGAGGAAAGCTGAAGATCTATTAAAGGATAGAGATCATGAGATCTCCAAGTTGAAACAAGAGATTAGTGCACTGACTGCTCGCCTTCATGAGAGAAGAATGGAAACAGAAGGAGTACAAGATGAACTGAACATAGCCATCTCTTAAAATGCAAGCCTAATGGAGACAAATACTGCTATTTCTAAAGAACTCTTTGAGTCAAAGGAAATACTTGCTAAGTTTAGCAAAAGTGCTGTTATGCTAGAGCAAAAGCTTGAGTCATTTAGACCGGTAAAGAATACCAATGGAATTGGTTTCTCTGGACATGAGGAAGGAGAATCCTCAGGAAAAAATGCTGAAGCATCAAGGAAGCAACTGACACTCAAAGGAAAAGGTAAGCAAAAATTCAAACCTATTTGCTTTAACTGTCTTAAAGAAGGACACACTACCAATGTATGTAGGAGCAAAGCCTACAATAATTTTCCTTACTTTATCAACAATGAACCTAGATCCAAAAAGTTCAATGGTCATTGTTATGCATGCAACAAATTTGGGCATAGAGCATTTGAATGTAGGTCTGTGATGAACAACACCAAAAGATATCCTTAGAGGACCCAAGGAGTTGGTCCTGAACCTTTTGTAAACCAGAACTACAACCGGTTTAATGTCTTCAATCATGACTCAATAAGTGGTGGCCATCAAGCGACAATAGGATGGAGAGAAAACTGTTGGATTTGTCATGGTCATGGTCACACTATTGCAACATGCAGAAGGAAGAATGGAAACATGAACAATGGACCTTGGAGAGCACCTGGATTGGTTTTCTATCACTGCAACAAACTGGGTCACATTGCAAGATTCTGCAAAAGCAGAAAGAGTATATCTGATGATATATCAGTGACTCAAGAAGGAGAAATTGATGTTGAAATAGCTCAAGTGGACATGAACAAAACCTGGAGGAAGAAACCAACATTGTTGCAAGAGGAACTAGTTTCTGCACTTAGTGTGGAAATATCAGAACCGACAACCAAGATCCAAAAAGGCTTAGGGGGAGAAAATGGTGAAATGTTTTCGAACCCCCAGTTTACACTAGTAAAAGACCTTAACCGGTATGCAATACCTGTCACTTGGCAGAAGACCGAAAATGGTAAAAAGGCAAATTAGGGTTTACGCTCTAATAGAGGAGCATTAATGGTGATAGGTGAGAGACATGTATAAAAGCATATTTCAAATCATTTCTCACTATCTATTTTCAAGCGAAGAAAAGTGTTTCATAGTGTAGAGCGAAGAAAAGGTGGTTTGAGGTGATATTTCAAGGAATTGAATAATCTTGAAGGAGATTCAAATTCAGTTTGCAAACGGTCAAGTGGAGAACACAAAGCGGTGATTTGGCAACCGATGAAGTGTGGAGTGAAGGAGAATCAAGAAGCCCTAAGTTCATGTTTTAAAGGTATTTTTCATGTTCTTAAAATACTCTACAATGGCCTCCACATCTCATACCAGTTCTAGCATATCCATTGAGTTGGAAAATTTCATTCAAAGGAAGTCAAAGTATAATGCCTTATCACAAGATGTGGTTGGAGTAATAGTAGAAGAGGGAATTTCTAACTATATTGATTGCAAAATTGAAGACCTAGGGTCTTTAACTATGCACACCCAGTTAGGTCTATTTTGTGGAAAGGAGAAGAAAATCAAACCGGAATTTAGTATCCTAGAGAAGAAGAAACTCCATAATGCAGTATACTTTCTGGAAGACTTTACAGAGGATCATATTAGGATCATTTTGAGTAGATTCCATGGTGACAAGATGTACCTAGAGAGGATGCATGATATCATGCCAAAGGTAATTCATGCAGTCACCAGTTTTTGCAACACAAGGGAAGTACAATCCCTACGAACGGTAAGCAAAATGGAAATGGCCAAGCTCACTGATTCAACAAGTGACTCACGAGGTATGACAGTTAATCCTATCAAGGATGATCTAGTGAAGTACGCCTGCATGGTGATAGGCTACACAACATTCTCAGCCAGCAGGATTAATTCTATATCTGCTGCAATGGTAAATGCCACTTACCGGATGATTAAAGAGGATACATCTTTTGACCTGTGCACTGGTATGCAGAGGCAACTCCTACTGAATCTAAAGGTGATCAAATAGGACAATGCACTTAGATTCAAGTTTGGATAACTATTGGTAGGATTGTTCTTTTATTTCCAAGGCTACTTTCTAGGGCTAGGAGATGTTCAGTGGTCTAGTGACCAACCGGTAACCAAGCAGATCAAGGAAAGCATCCCAGCACATGGAACCGGTTACCCTGATATTCTAAACAAGTATTTCAATGAGTTCAAAAGAAAGATGAGCCAAAGGATGAGGATCTTAAGTGACATCGTCAAGAAGTATGAAGATGATAGATGTTTCACCATCAAGGTGAATAGATGCATAATGGAGGCTGTTGAGCCTAGAATGGAAGAAGTGGAGCCAATGGGCTATGAGGTGATGTATGATATGTTGGAAGGGTATGCCTCAACCCTTATTGCCTCTCCTCTTGATCCTAAGGTTAAGAGGATAGGAACCTATCTAGAGAGGATTGCACCAGCCGAGGAACCCTCTGTTAAGAAAGGAAAAGAACCGGCAACAAAGAAAGAAAAGGCAATGCCCGCAGCATCGGCATCGGCTACTACTGTAACTCCAAGAGTGACCAAGCGGTCACCTGCAAAGAAGAAACTGGTAGTGGCACCGACAAAAGTCTTTGAAAGAAAGAGGAAGACTAAGTCAAATGAACCAGACTCTGAGGAGACTGAGTCTGATGAAATGCTAAAGAAGATGAAGAAGAATGAACTGGCAGCATCTGCACCGGTAAATATTGATATCTCCTCATATAAACCTTTGAAACATTGTGAAATAACAGTAAAGAATATTAGGAGAAAATTACTTCATGATTTAGTAGATTACTATGATGATTTTAGTGATGAGGAGAAAGATGAAGTACTACTGGAAATTATTATTTATTTATGTAAGAATGATCGGTCGCCATCAGAGATTAAATCTCAGACACCAGATTCATTATATAAGACATTGGATAATAAAGGTGCATTGCCATAGAAAAATAACAGGAGATAAGGGAGAAAGTCTTTGCAGAGAAATTTCCCGACCTCTCAAACTTAGAATTATTTGATGTTTTGGACCAAAATAAAGGACTCTTCTTCACAAGAAGAAGAAGACTCTAGCTGTTAGAGGTAAGAGTTGTTGATGTTGAAAAAGACACTCATCAACATATGCATCAAGCTATCTTAGCTCACAAAGCACATATGGCCAATCTGCAAGTGGAAAAAGAACCGGTTATATCAAACTGGATGAAGTTTTTGATGAAGAAAGAAACCTGGTTGAAGAACCAATCAACACTATTGATGTTGATGCCCTAGACGTAGAAGATGTCACTCAAGACATACCATCTGAGGGAAAAAAATAGGGGCAATAGGCAAAACAGGGCAGTGAGCAAGCTGAGGACAGACCAGAAGTGGCTAAGGAACAGGAAGAGATGAAGATGAGAAAAACCAGAAAGAGGAAGAGAAGAGAAAAGAGGAAGAGGAGAAAAGAAAAGATGAAGAGAAAAAGAAGCAAGAAGATGATAGGAAAAAGAAAGAAGAAGAGGATAATGAAGAAAAGATGAAGAAGGAAGAGGAAAAGAAGAAGAAGGAAGAAGAGGACAAAGAAAAGGAAAAGTGGAAGGAAGAAGAAAAGAAGAAGAAGGAAGAGGAAGAGAAAGAAAAGGAGAAGAGGAACGAAGCTGAGAAGAAAAAGAAAGAAGAGGAAGACACGGAACAAGACAAGAAGAAGGGAGCAGAGAAAAAGAAGAAGGAAGAAGCGGACAAGGCAGCGGAAGCGGTGAAGAGAACACAGATGGAGACTCCGAAGGCAACCAGGAGTCAAGCCAAACCAGCTGACATCTCCAGTCCTATCGATCTCTAGTCTACAAGTGAGTTAGAGCTTATGCAGAGCATCAAGGTTGCTCAAGAATGCCTTGAAATCATATGAAGGAAAAAGGAGCAAGACATAATTCAAGCGGCTGTAGACACCCTTACCAGTTGGATCCCCGGTACCAATCTTCCCAACACTAAATCATCACTAGCACAACTTAAGCTACTATGTACTGTAGTGGATGATTAGGTGCAGAGCCTAGAAGAAGCAGCTAAGGAAAATGTCAAGAAAGAGCATCAAAAGGCTCTTAACATTGCTCTGGTGAAAAAGTTGAATGAACACTGGTCTGAGCTTCTGAAAGACCAAAAGGTAATAAGGGACACTTTGGATGATGGAAATCTGCTACTAAGCAAAATCTGTCAACCCCATCTATTCTGCGATGATGTGCTAGCCCAGAAGCAAAAGCTTCAAATGAACTTATAGTCTTACTTAAGAACATTTAAGACACCTTATGATTCCTTTGCAACTTATGGGCAAACCGTTCATGGGTTTCAGGTCTAGTCAGCCAAAATGGAGCAAGAGATCAGTACACGGTCTAGGGATTTGTAGGAGCTTCAACTAGTTTTACTTCCACATTTGGAAATTCTTCAGAAGTGTTATCTAAACCTAGATACAATTATGCAGGAGATGAGCACAGTTGATGCCATGGAGGAACAGGTATCCCAGATGCAAACAGAGAAAGAAGTGGCCACCTCCCTACTTGAGTCTTAGTCTCTATCGATGAAACAATTTTTGCAAGACTATAAATCGCTTTTTGACAAGTATTATTCCTTGTTGTCATAAACTCTTATTATTTTAATCTCAAATGGAAATAGGGTTGTTAGCGGTACAATGTCATTGTTGGCAAAGGGGGAGAAGTACTCTATCTATTTTGGAGAAGAATAGGGAGAAGTATCTAGCTTAAAATTTTTGATATATATTTTGATATATGCTTTATGCTCTGATATCTCAATGTTTATGCTCTGTATGCAAAATTGAAATACATTGTATTGATTAAGGGATAGTGTATATGCTTAGGGGGAGCAATTTTGCTAATGGCATATTTTTGTTATACAACACTTAGATGTCAAAATTTTATTTTCTTAAGTGTTGCCATCAATGCCAAAGGGGGAGATTGTTGGCATTTTTTATGTTTATGTTGTGATTGTCATTGATGGACACACACTTGTATTGAGATCCACTTTATATGTATGAGCTAGAGCTCAATTGGTAGTTGTTCCAAACGGTATGTTGTATTGTAGTCTTTAGACTATTGGTGATTTTGCAGAATGTGTTTCCCAGTCTGAAGCAACATGTCGACCCCAAGTGGTTCATAGATCCCAAGCAGTACAAGGGAGCAAAGCGGCGTAACATATTCTTACCAGTCTTCATTTGTCAAACCAGCAACCGATATTTTGTATGAAATGGTAATACTCTGTGATGAGTTACCAACTGACATTTTTGTGATGAGTTACCAATCCATCGATTTGTTTGACGGTGCCGACACACTGATGGTGCTTCTTGTGTCTTGTTACTGAGTATGTCTAGATTCATTGAACCTAGGAAATTTTAATGTAATTCTATTGGATTGACATGAAATTAGATTCCTTTAAAAGGACATCATGTCTAGGGCTTTAAGTTGTTGCTGAAAGGGTTTATGTTTTGCTAGGGTTTAAGGTGGTTGTTGAGTTGTTGTAAGAGCAATCTTATCTGAGAAGATCAAGTTGTAACTGAGTGAGAGATAGAGAAGATTGAAGTAATGCTAGAATGCATTAGCAATGAGCTATACTGGATCTAACCAAGCAGTTTGTACTATTAGATAGATCAAACACTTGTTTATTACTCACATCTTTGACAAGTATGTAGCACTTAACCGAGTAGGCCCAAAATCCTTTGTAAAATCCTCTAACCAGGTGGTTCACCTCTGTGAATCTAAAATCCTCTAGAAAGGTAGTCTTAAATCAGACTTATCTCCTAACAGAGATTGAGATTCCTAACAAGATCTGTTCTGATGAAGAACATTGTAAGACCTTAACCAGTCTGGTTTCTATTCTACAGATAGTGACTTGTGAGTTCCATCTCACCGTGGTTTTTCCCATTTAGGTTTCCACGTCAAATATCTTGTGTTATGGTTGTATTGATTTTGTGCGTGAATGCTTTATTTGCATTTTGGTTTGCATGTGTGATAACTAGTCTATTTGTTCAACTGTTTTACCAGTTTATCTTCAGATTGTTTAAGTGTTTAAGTATAGAGATTTTTGGCATACTAATTCACACCCCCCTCTTAGTATTTATCAATTGGTATCAGAGCCTACCTTTCTATAAGTTTAACCACTTGGAAAAAGATATGGGGGAATACACCTTGAGGGAACTTACTCAATGGCTCACTCAGTCTAAGCAAGCCTATAATGATCTTATGGTCAAATCCAAGTCATCTCAAGTAAAAAGGAGAGAACATGTAGAGAAGCTGATGGAGCTATCTGAAAATAGTTCTGAAGATGAAGCAAACATGGAAGTCATGATTGTATAAGTAAATAAGCTGAATGATTCAAATTCCAATCTAAGAAAGGGGTTAGAATGACTGACTATCCAATTTAGTCAAGAGTTTGAGAACCGGAGGAAAGCTGAAGATCTGGTAAAGGACAAAGATCATGAGATCTCCAAGTTGAAACAAGAGATTAGTGCATTGACTGCTTGCCTTCATAAGAGAAGAATGGAAACAGAAGGAGTACAATATGAACTGAACATAGCCATCTCTGAAAATGCAAGCCTAATGGAGATAAATACTACTATTTCCAAATAACTCTTTGAGTCAAAGAAAATACTTGCTAAGTTTAGCAAAACTGTTGTTAAGCTAGAGAAAAAGCTTGAGTCATCTATACCGGTAAAGATTACCAATGGACTTGGTTTCTCTAGACATGAGGAAGAAGAATCCTCAGGAACAAATGCTGAAGCATCAAGGAAGCAACCGACACTCAAAGGAAAAGGTAAGCAAAAATTCAAACATGTTTGCTTTAACTGTCTTAAAGAAGGACACACTACCAATGTATGTAGGAGCAAAGCCTATAATAATTTTCCTTACTTTATCAACAATGTACCTAGATCCAATAAGTTCAATGGTCATTTTTATGCATGCAACAAGTTTGGGCATAAAGCATTTGAATGCAAGTCTATGATGAACAACACCGGAAGATATCCTTAGAGGACCCCAGAAGTTGGTCCTAAACCTTTTGTATACCGGAACTACAACCGGTTTAATGTCTTCAATCATGAGTCAAGAAGTGGTGGCCATCAAGCAACAACCGAATGGAGAGAAAACTATTGGATTTGTCATGGTCATGGTCACACTACTACAATATGCAGTAGGAAGAATGGAAACATGAACAATGGACCTTGGAGAGCACCTGGATTGGTTTGCTATCACTGTAACAAACTGGGTCACATTGCAAGATTCTGTAGAAGTAGAAAGAGTATATCTGATGATATACTAGTCACTCAAGAAGGAGAAATTAATGTTGAAATAGTTCAAGTGGACATGAACAAAACCTGGAGGAAGAAACCAACAATGTTGGAAGAGTAACCGATTTCTGCACCTAGTGTGGAAATATCGGAATTGACAAACTAAGCTCCAAAAAGGCTTAGGGGGAGCAAACAACAAAATATTTTTGAACCCCTGGTTTATACTAGTAAAAGGCCTTAACCGGTATGCAATACCTGTCACTTGGCAGAAGAGTGGAAACAATAAAAAGACAAATTAGGGTTTACGCCCTAATAGAGGAGCATTAATGTTGGTAGGTGAGAGACATGTATAAAAGCATATTTCAAATCATTTCTCACTATCTGTTTTCAAGTGAAGAAAAGTGTTTCATAGTGCAAAGCAAAGAAAAGGTGGTATGAGCTGAGATTTCAAGGAATTGAATAATCTTGAAGGAGATTCAAATTCAGTTTGCAAACGGTCAAGTGGAGAACACAAAGCGGTGATTTAGCAACCAACAAAGTGTGGAGTGAAGGAGAATAAGGAAGCCCTACGTTCATGTTTTAAAGGTATTTTTTGTGTTCTTGAAATACTCTACAATGGCTTCCGCATCTCATACCAGTTCTAGCACATCCATTGAGTCGGAAAGTTTCATTCAAAGGAAGTCAAAGTATAATGCCTTATCACAAGTTCCGACTGGAGTAATAGTAGAAGAGGGAATTTTTGCCTATATTGATTGCAAAATTGAAGACCTAGGGTCTTTAGCTATTCACACCCAGTTAGGTTTGTTTTGTGGAAAGGACAAGAAAATCAAACCGGAATTCAATATCCTAGTGAAGAAGAAACTCCATAATGCAGTATACTTTCTGGAAGACTTTACAAAGAATCATATTAGGATCATTTTGTGTAGAGTCCATGGTGATAAGATGTACTTGGAGAGGATGCATGATATCACACTGTAGGCAATTCATGCAGTCACCGCTTTCTGCAACACAGGGGAAGTGCCAGCCCTAAGAATGGTAGGCAAAACGGAAATGGCCAAGCTCACCAGTTCAACAAGCGACTCATGAGGTATGACAGTTAATCCTATCAAGGATGATCTGGTGAAGTATACCTACATGGTGATAGGCTACAAAACATTCTCAGCTAGTAGGATTAATTCTGTATCTGTTGCAGCGGTAAATGCCGCTTACCAGATGATTAAAGAGGATGCATCTTTTGACCTGTGCACTGGTATGCAGAGGCACCTCTTGCTGAATCTAAAGGCGATCAAATAGGACAATGTTCTTAGATTCAAGTTTGGACAACTATTGGTAGGATTGTTCTTCTATTTCCAAGGCTACTTTCTAGTCGTAGGAGATGTTCAGTGGTCTAGTGACCAACTGGTAACCAAGCAGATCAAGGAAAGCATCCAAGCACTTGGTACCGGTTACCCTGATATTCTGAACAAGTATTTCAATGAGTTCAAAAGAAAGATGAGCCAAAGGATGAGGATCTCAGGTGACATCGTCAAGAAGTATGAAGATGACATCTGTTTCACCATCCAGGTGGACAAATGCATAATGGAGGCTGTTGAGCCTAGAATGGAAGAAGTGGAGCCAATGGGATATGAGGTGATGTATGATATGCTGGAAAGGTATGCCTCAACCCTTATTTCCTCGCCTATTGACGCTAAGGCTAAGAGGACAGGAACCTATCTGGAGAGGATTGCACTGGCTGAGGAACCCTGTGTTAAGAAAGGAAAAGAACCAACAACAAAGAAAGCAAAGGGAGTGCTCGCAACATCGGCATTGGCTACTACTGCAACTCCAAGAGTGACCAAGCGGTCACCTGCAAAGAAGAAACTGGTAGTGGCACCGACAAAAGTCTTTGAAAGAAAGAGTAAGACTAAGTCAAATGAACCAGACTCTGAGGAGACTAAGTCTGATGAAATGCCGAAGAAGGCCAGACAGACAAAGAAGATGAAGAAGAGTGAACCGGCAGTGTCTGCACCAGTAAATATCGATATCTCCTCATATAAACCTTTGACACATTATAAAAGAATAGTAAAGAATATTAGGAGAAAATTACTTCATGATTTAGTAGATTACTATGATGATTTTAGTGATGAGGAGAAATATGAAGTACTACAGGAAATTATTATTTATTTGTGTAAGAATGACCAGTCGCCATCAGAGATTAAATCTCAGACACTGGATTCATTATATAAGACATTGAATAATAAATGGTGAATTTCCATAGAAAAAGAACAGGAGATAAGGGAGAAAGTCTTTGTAGAGAACTTTCCCGACCTCTCAAACTCAAAATTATTTGATGTTTTGGACCAAAATAAAGGAGTCTTCTTCACAAGAAGAAGAAGACTTTGGTTGTTAGAGGGAAGAGTTGATGATGTTGAAAAAGAGACTCATCAACATATGCATCATGCTATCTTAGCTCATAAAGCATATATGGCCAATTTGCAAGCAGAAAAAGAACCAGTTATATCCAAACCGGATGAAGTCTTTGATGAAGAAGGAAACCTGGTTGAAGAACCAATCGACACTATTGATGTCGATGCCCTGGATGTAGAAGATGTCACTTAGGACATACCATTTGAATGAATATAATAGGGGCAACAGGTAGAATAGGGCAGTGAGCAAGCCGAGGATAGATAGGAAGTGGCTAAGGAATAGGAAGAGAAGAAGAAGAGAGATGAAGATGAGAAAAAGCAAAAAGAGGAAGAGAACATAGAAGAGGAAGAGGAGAAACGAAAAGATGAAGAGAAAAAGAAGCAAGAAGATGAGAGGAAAAATAAAGAAGAAGAAGGAAGAGGAGGACAAAGAAAAGGAAAAGCGGAAGGAAGAAGAAAATAAGAAGAAGAAGGAAGAGGAAGAGAAAGAAGAGGAGAAGAGGAAGGAAGCTGAGAAGAAAAAGAAAGAAGAGGAAGACAGGGAACAAGACAAGAAGAAGGAAGCAGAGAAAAAGAAGAAGGAAGAAGCAGACAAGGCAGTGGAAGCGGTGAAGAGCACACAGATGGAGACTCTAAAGGCACACAGATGGAGACTCTAAAGGCAACCTGGAGTCAAGCCAAACTGGCTGACATCTCCAGTCCTATCAATCTCTAGTCTTCAAGTGAGTCGAAGCTTATGCAGAGCATCAAGGTTGCTCAAGAACGCCTTGAAATCATACGAAGGAAAAAGGAGCAAGACATAATTCAAGCGACTGTAGACACCCTTACCGGTTTGATCCCCAATACCAATCTTCCCAACATTGAATCATCACTAGCACAACTTAAGCTACTATGTACTGTAGTGGATGATCAAGTGCAGAGCCTGGAATAAGCAGCTGAGGCAAATGTCAAGAAAGAGCATCAAAAGGCTCTTAACATTGCTCTAGTGAAAAAGTTGAATGAACTCTAGTCTAAGATTTTGAAAGACCAAAAGGATATAAGGGACGCTTTGGATGAGGGAAATCTACTACTAAGCAAAATCTGTCAACCCCATCTATTCTGCGATGATGTGCTAGCCCAGAAGCAAAAGCTTCAAATGGACTTATAGTCTTACTTAAGCACATTTAAGACACGTTATGATTCCTTTGCAACTTATGGGCAAACCGTTCACTGGTTTCAGATCCAGTTAGCCAAAATGGAGCAAGAGATCAGTACATGGTTTAGGGATTTGTAGGAGCTTCAACTAGTTTTACTTCCACATCTGCAAATTCTTCAGAAGTGTTATCTAAACCTGGATGCCTTGATAGTTACGTAGGAGATGAGCACAGTTGGTGCCATGGAGGAATAGGTATCCTAGATGCAAATAGAGAAAGAAGTGGCCACCTCCCTACTTGAGTCCTGGTCTCTATCCATGAAACAATTTTTGCAAGACTATAAATCAATTTTTGACAAGTATTATTCCTTGTTGTCATAAACTCTTATTATTTTAATCTCAAATGGAAACAGGGTTGTTCAGCAGTACTTTGTCATTGTTGGCAAAGGGGGAGAAGTACTCTATCTATTATGGAGAAGAATAGGGAGAAGTATTTGGGTTTAAAATTTTGATATATGTTTTGATATATGCTTTATGCTCTGATATCTCAATATTTATGCTCTGTATGCAAAATTGCTATACATTGTATTGATTAAGGGATAGTGTATATGCTTAGGGGGAGCAATTTTGCTAATGGCATGTTTTTGTTGTACAACACTTAGATGTCAAAATTTTATTTTCTTAAGTGTTGCCATCAATGCCAAAGGGGGAGATTGTTGGCATTTTTTATGTTTATGTTGTGATTGTCATTGATGGACACACACTTGTATTGAGATCCACTTTATATGTATGAGCTAGAGCTCAACCGGTATCTGTTCCAACCGGTATGTTGTATTGTAGTCTTTAGACTATTGGTGATTTTGCAGAATGTGTTTCCCAGTCTGAAGCAGCATGTTGACCCCAAGCGGTTCATAGATCCCAAGCAGTACAAGGGAGCAAAGAGGCATAAAATATTCTTACCAGTCTTCATTTGTCAAACCAGCAACCGATATTTTGTATGAAACGGTAATACTCTGTGATGAGTTACCAACTGATATTTTTGTGATGAATTACCAATCCATCGATTTGTTTGATGGTGCCGACACACTGATGGTGCTTCTTGTGTCATGTTACTGAGTATGTATAGATTCATTGAAACTAGGAAATTGTAATGTAATCCTATTGGACTGACATGAAATTAGATTCCTTTAAAAGGACATCATGTCTAGGGTTTTAAGTTGTTGCTGAAAGGGTTTATGTTATGCTAGGGTTTAAGGTGGTTGTTGAGTTGTTGTAAGAGCAATCTTATCTAAGAAGATCAAGTTGTAACTAAGTGAGAGATAGAGAAGATTGAAGTAATGCTAGAATGCATTAGCAGTGAGCTATACTGGATCTAACCAAGCAGTTTGTGCTAATACATAGATCAAACACTTGTTGATTACTCACATCTTTGACAAGTCTGTAGCCCTTAACTGGGTAGGCCCAAAAGCCTTTGTAAAATCCTCTAACCAGGTGGTTCATCTCCGTGAATATAAAATCCTCTAGAATGGTAATCTTTAATCAGACTTATCTTCTAACAGAGATTGAGATTCCTAATAGGATCTGTTCTGGTGAAGATCATTGTAAGACCTTAACCGGTCTGACCTTAACCATTCTGGTTTCTATTCTGCAGATAGTGACTTGTGAGTTCCATCTCATCGTGGTTTTTCCCATTTGGGTTTCCACATCAAATATCTTGTGTTATGTCTGTATTGCTTTTGTGGGTGAATGCTTTATTTGCATTTTGGTTTGCATGTGTGATAACCAGTCTGTCTGTTAAACTGTTTTACCGGTTTATCTTCAGACTATTTAAGTGTTTAAGTACAAAGATTTTTGGCATACTAATTCACCCCCCCTCTTAGTATTTATCAAATTATTTGATTTTGTTTTATGTTTGAGGATTTGATTTGGGTCAATGATACGTCCTTGCCGATATTGTATTGGTCCAGTTATGAATTTATGTATCATGTGATATAATTTTGTTATTAGGTCTTATGTGTTGAGTTGACCTTGAGGTTAAGGTTGATGAATTATATAAATAGGTGTTGTAATCATGTTAGTTGTTTGTCTGTGGATGTGTTTATGATTTGAGAAAGTATTGTATGAGAGAACAAGTGAATATATCATTTGAAAGTGTGGAAGAGAAGAGAAGATTCATTATTTAGACAGTGTCCTTAATCAGAACCATCATCAGACATTTGGAGATGTTATTCTTCCAGTTCATGTAATCCAGACTATTGTCTGATCTTTGTAAGGAAATGAGCCTTACCGTGGTTTTAGCCCTTTATTGTTTTGAGCAGTGATCTCTAGGTAGTGTGCTTGAATGCATTTGCATTCCCCATTGTAATATTTACACATACTACTATAGAGTATTATCTTATTGTGGGTAGGTTCTCACCATGGTTTTTCCCTTAACCAAGTTTTCCATGTCAAAAATCTATGTTTTATGTGTGTTGTTGATGTGGTGATTATTTATGTTATTGTTTCCCTAATCAAATCTAAAGTTAAGGTTAATTTTTTTATTTTGGGAAAATAAATTCACCTCCCCCTTAGTTTTCCTGCTTCTTTGCTACCAATATAATGCAATTACATTCAGGCACATTTCCTAGAGATCATTGCTTAAAAACATAAAGGGCTATAATGAAGGGAAGGTTCATTGCCTTACAAATAGATTCATATCACATCTAGAAGTAATGAAGTAGAAAATAACATCTCCTTAATGCTTAGTTACAATTTTGATTAAAAACATAACAACTTTCTCTTACACTTTTTCTCTGCCTTTGAAAGATGTATACATTCAGTGCACATATATTTTGATTCTCATCCATACAGATACTCAATTACAAAGATATTATATTTATTTATACATGACATCAACCTTGTTAAGATCATCAAGGTTGGTTCAACACTCACCACCTAATTAAAAAACTATAATCACACACTATACAATATCACATGTGGACCAAGCACTGTTGGCTAAGACATAGCACTGACCCAAATCATGCACGTCAAACATGAAACACCTCCAAGAATTATGCATCAAACATCGACAACATGTTACAAGCATCTGATCAACCAAAACCATGAAGAACACTAACGCACCAAAGAAAATAATCAATTATGAGCTCAACGATCAATGCGGACCACCAACACAAAAGGCACACGATCCAAAAATATCCACAAGAATCATGAATTGCCACCATAATATTTGCATAAACATAGATTACTAGAATCACATCCACATTATATCTAACCTCAAGAATACTAACTCCAATGACTATCAATCTAGAAAAATCACTTTTGGAGCTCCAAACCATGAGTCACTTGAATTGAGGATACACATCAACATCCCAAACATATCTCCAAATCTACAGATCAAGATATTACAATGCAAATCAAAATACTAATACTCTGTCATCATTGAACAACTAAAAAACCAACCACAACTCAGATACCCATAACTCGATCAAATATTCATGTGGACCTTTGAAAATTTCATTAAATCAACTATAGACAATCCTCTACAAACCCTTTAATCCTCAAACTTTGATCTTCATTATGTTGAACAAATTAACTTATTAAATTTCACTACAACAGTGTCATAGATAAAGAAATATGTCGACATCAATGACAACACATCTCTTCGATATCTCTCAAGCACATATTTGTAGTATACTTCTGACAATATTCCCCTTTGGTATTGATGGAAACATATGATGTGAAAAAATCAATGATAAAGAAATGAATAGCTATCCTTAGACCTTGCATACTATTCTCTCCCCCTTTTTCAAATGACTCTCTCCCAACACATTTTTTCACATGACTCTCTCTCTCTTTGACATGAATGGAAAAAGACACATATTTGCAAGCAAAACACAAAAATGACTCATTGACTACTCCCCCTAAGTAGAAGCCTCCACTCATCAATCTGGATCACAAGATATGATAGTAAAATGCACCAGACTGATACATACCAATGCATCTTAGTTCTAATCAGGAGAGGCAGTCACCCCTAACGTCCCTCTAAGATGCTCAAAAAGTATCTCTAGGAAAAGGTTTCATGAAAATGTCTACAATCTACTCCTTTGTAGGCATATATTCCAATCTGAATTCTTTCTCATTTACCTTATCTCTCAAAAAGTAAAACTTGATGGATATATGCTTAGACTTGGAATGCAACACCAGATTTGTAGAAATGTTAATTGCCCTTGAATTGTCATAGTAGATAGAAATAGGCTCATCATACTCTACTCTGATATCTTTCAACATCTGCTTCATCCATACCACCTGAGTACAGTTATTAGCAACAACAATATATTCTTCCTCTATAGTAGATAGACAAATAGAGTTTTGGTTTTTGTTCAACCAAGAAACCAACCTTTTTCCCAAGAAAAATGCACCACCACTAGTACTCTTCTGGTCATCCACATCTCCAGCCCAATCAACATCAGTAAAAATCTCAAATTAAAATCATCATCTTTAGGATACCATAGACCAAAATCAATAGTTCATTTCAAATATTTGAAAATTCTTTTGATAGCTACAAAATGAGATTCCTTAGGATCAGCTTGAAATCTAGCAACAAGACAAACACCATTAATGATATTGGGTCTAGTATGAGTCAGATAAAGTAATCCACCAATCATAGATCTGTATCTGGTATGATTTTCTTTAGAGGACTCATCATCTTTAGTAAAATTACATCCAATCACCATAGGAGTTCCAATTGGCTTTATGTCTTCCAAACCAAACTTCTTCAACAACACTTTTACATAATTGGATTGAGATAAAAAGATTCCTTTTTTTGACTATGTGATTTGTAAACCCCAAAAAAATTTCATCTCTCTGATCATAGACATATCAAATTCATTCTACATTTCATTAGCAAACTCTTTGCACAAACTATCATTTCCTCAAAAGATAATATCATCAACAAAAAAATAAACAATCAAAATGTTATCATGATCAAATTTGAAGTACATATTACTATCAATGGTACCTTTGTTAAATCCAAGCTTTAGTAGATACTTATCCAATCTGGCATACCATCCTCTTGGGGTTTGTTTCAATTCATACAATGCTTTCTTCAATCAAAAACCATATCTCCTTGATCAGTCAATTGAAATCCATCTGATTGCTCTATGTATACCTCTTCTTCCAATACAACCTTTAGGAATGTTGACTTGACATCCATTTGATAAACTTTGAAATCCTTGTAAGAAGCATAAGCAAGAAACAGTCTTACAACTTCAATTCTTGCCACTAGAGAAAACGTTTCTTCAAAATAAATTCCTTCTATTTGAGAATATCCTTTACAAACAAGTCTTGATTTGTTACTAACAACTTCACCTTGCTCATTCAATTTGTTCCATAAGACTCATTTGGTTCCTATTAAATTTTTGTTCTTAGGTTTAGGAACAACAATCTATGTATTGTTCTTTTCAATCTGTATCAATTCTTCTTCCATTTCTTTTATCCAATGTTCATATTTACATGCTTCATTCACGTCCTTAGGTTCAATCTTAGAAATCAAATAATACTCAACTTGATCTTCAACAATTCTTCTTCTTGTTTGAACACCTTTATTTCTATCTCCAATAATTTGACTTTTAGAATGATTCAATATTACATACCTAGGAGTCTTAGGATTTTCTTCAATTTTAGACTCTTGAGTTCTTTCTTCAGCACTTGCACTAGTTCCTTCTCCTTGATTCCGACTTTGAGGTTGCTTCCCTTTGTTTGCATTGTCATTCTTATCATCTGAATCATATCCACAAGATCTATATTATCTCTCATTTCTTTTATCAACCCTAACATTTCCACTCTCAACTATCTTCCTCAATCTCTTACTATAACACTAGCAGGCCTTGCTTTTAGTAGAATAACCAAGAAATATTCCTTCATCACATCTTGCATCAAACTTCCCTAGATCTTTATCCTTCTTAATACAATATTTACTTCCAAAAATTCTGAAATATTTAATAGTAGGAGCATGACCAAACCATAATTCACAAGGAATCTTACTGATATCACCTTTGATATGCACCTGGTTAAGAGTGTAAACAACATTACTCACAACTTCTCTCCAATAGACATGCAGAACATTTTGATGGTAACCACTACTCCCCCTTTGGCATCAATGCCAAAGGGGGAGATTGTTGGAAAATGCACACTCCAATGAGACATTGTAGGTTTTGTCATTGATGGTGTTTATGGTGAAAATGGATAACAATAAACAACAATATTGAAAGGCTAAAATGAATCCAACCACTAAACCCTAGCCTAACAATGAACAAAGATCCACCATAACATATGCAGATTACTTAAGACAATGCAAATAACTCAAAATCACAAAGATTATACCATCACATGTCCAATAGGGTTTTGATCTCCATTCTTCCTATCTCCATTGATCTTGCTTGATATATTTGCTCTCAGATTTTTATATGCACAAGAGCTCAACAAAGAACGGAATGTGGTTGCAAGTAGGATCGTAGTGTAGCCAATTGATCAAGTAGTTAGCTCATTAGCATGAGTGATTAGGGCATTAGGGTTTGATAATGAAGGAAGCATCTCCTTAAATAGAAGACACTATAAGAAATGAAGGGATAAGATTGAGAGGTGTAAAAAGGAGGTCGGCTAGGATTAGAGGGTAGGTAGAAGAAATAATAAAATAATGAAAGAGGTAGGTAGTGTATGAATTAAGAGATGAATGACATGTGTCATAGGTAGAAAAGCTAATGAATTGATTAAATAAATAAATATTTATTTAATTAATAGAAGAAATAGGATAATTAAATAAATAAAATATTTATTTAATTTAGGAAAGGGATAATTTAAATAAATAAATGTATTTATTTAAATGAGAAATAAGGCTAGAAGAGGATAAATGAATTAATTAAATAAATAAAAATTTATTTAATTAATAGAAGAATTAGGCTTAGATAATTAAATAAATAAAATATTTATTTAATTAGACTGGACAATTTTAGGTGTCTACATTTTGCCCCTCTTTGAGACAATGCGGCTTGTCGCGTTGTTTCAAAGAAGATAAGATGAACTGATACAGAGTTGCCCCAGTATGGGAATGATATGCCCCCTTGAGAGATTGGATGAAAATGTCTGAAAAGATTGTAGACAATCTCTCGATAAGAAAGAAAGGCTAGAATGGACTGACCGGATAAAGTGACAAAGTCACAGGAAGAAGAATACTGACTCGAGAAATGAGGGCGAGGGCTAGGGTAGGCTATAAGATAGACCACGGGCAAAAGACATCCTCATTGTCATCCACACCCTTACAAGATCACAGTGCAGAGCGAGAAAAGAGCAGCAGCAATCAGCAGCGATGGCTTTGGTTCATAGATTTGACTGCGTTTGCCGATTCCAGCGACCAGCAGAGGCAGGAGAGCCGGTAAGTACCGCAAAACCTCCTCGTACTTTCACGCATTTCAAGTTTTGTCATTAATGCATGCTAGGTAGCAATAAATGCGCTAGGAATAGGATAGTTAAAAAAATGCAAAAACATGCAACCGCGTCTGTGTCAGTGCCAGGCACGTCTGTGTCCAACAGGTGCGTCTGTGTCGGATCCAGGCACGTCTATGCCTGGGACCGCGTTTATGTTGAATGCGGACACGTTTGAGAATTGTAGGGGCGTTTATGTCATGTAGGGACGTCTATGTTCCCTGGCCGCGTTTGTGAATGGTATAGGCACGTATGTGTTCAGGAAGCGCGTCTGTGTTGCAGAAGCGCGTTTGTGTAGTCTATAAGCGCGTTTGGGAGTTTAAAGCGCGTTTGTGTGTCAAAATGCATAAGTTGAGTCTTTTTAGGTCAAATCGGCAGTTCTGTGATGAACATACGCTGTCGATTGGATAAGCTGCTGAGAGGATACACTCAAGCAGGTCCTCTAGGAAGACTAGGATAGATCAAGGCACTTTGTGATGAATAGGGAGCACCAAGATAGGCAGCACTTTGTGATGAACAGGGAGTACGAATGTGAGTAACACTTTGTGATGAACAGGGAATGTCACACACGTAGTACTTTGTGATGAACAGGAAGTACTACTAGGATAGATAGCAACACTTTGTGATGAACAGTGAGTGTCACTAGGGTAGATAACCATATGCATTTAGATAGCAAGTAGCATTTTGTGATAAACAGTGAATGCCATGATAACTGACATGATTGATTGTTTTGACTGCAGGAGTATTTGCCTATGTTGGAGTCACGGGAGAGATTCCCATCGACTCAGAGGTTGCGACCAGAGTTGTCGATTCAGGACATGATTTCTATTGAGGAGATGGGTCTCATACATGTGCTATATGTGCTTGAGTTTCGGGCAAACATGGGTTTGCTGACTGCACTGGCAGAGAGATGGCACTCCGAGACTTGCACGTTCCATTTGCCTATGGGCGAGATGACAGTGACGCTGGAGGATGTCTACAGGATTTTGCATATTCCGATCGATGGAGAGTTGATTCCATACGATCGAGACAGAGACAGAGAGGCACTGAGATGGGTATTTTAGGATCCCGGGTTGGAGATGAGAGCAGGTCACGTGGCATGGGATACCATGACCGCGACAGGGCTAGCGTTGCCGGCTGCTATTGGAGGAGCCATCAGTGGTTTCTTATGTCTAGACAGGGCTACACGGGGATTGGCAGTTGGCTGGGGAGGAGCATTGGAGACACTGATGATAGAGCACACCAGATATGCATGGGGGCCATGTGTCCTGGCACATTTATACTATGAGCTGCATCAGTTTGTTTACCACGGATCAGTGGGCTTGGGCTGCGGAGTGACTCTCCTACAGGTGTGGGCATATGAGCACCTTCCTATCACTCGACCTATCCACTTCAGAGGCAGAGGGCATGGATGGAGTTTTGTGCATTTATACGATATGATTACATCACAGCCTCAGATTGGTCGATTGGAGCACTGGAGACGCGTCATAGATGACATTGATATGGTTATCTGGAGGCCGTACCTGGGGTGCGAGGAGTGGGATGATGACACAGTGGAGCTACCCTATGCATTCAGGAGCAGGTATCTTATTGGGCGGACGCCCTATATTTTGGAGAGGCAGCTTGTTGACAGGGTATGCAGACAGTTCGACCGGATCCAGAGGATGCCGCGAGGCTCGGGCATGTATGCCCGTACAGTCAGAGATCAGGTACAGTTCGGACCGCTGTTATCGTATGATCAGGCTGTGACACAGATGGCCGAGATGATGCCATTACCGTGGGACATGTGGTCGGAGGTAGAGGATGCAGGGATGGACGTAGATTATTCTGCATATTGGGCAGAGCATCCATTTCTGAGGTTGACAGATCTGGGAGAGCTGTTGGAGGGAGAGGTGGGAGGGGATGATGATGATGATGGTGGAGGAGATGGAGGCAGGGGCCGACGGAGGTGGAGGGGAGTAGTGGGGGAGAGGCGAGTAGCACCTCGGAGGGAGGGAGGACAGGAGAGAGCAGCCCAGGTGGTGAGGGGTCAAGGTGGATTGCCCCTACATGTACCAGCAGCACAGGGTCCTAGAGCACAGGGACCGAGACAGGTGCAGGGACAGGGACAGGTGCAAAGACAGGTACCTATTCAGGCACCTAGACAGGTACAGGGGGAGGCACAGGTGCAGGCACCTGCAGAGGAGGAGCCACAGGCAGAGGCTGAGGGTGGTGATCCTGAGGAGGATGAGCTGCTAGGGCTGAGAGAGATCTGCCAGGGCCAGGCAGACGAGATTGCGGATTTGGAGTGGGAGAGGGATCACCTCAGGATCAGGCTCAGGGACATAGAGCGGGAGAGAGACCAGGCCATCCAGCGATATACTAAGGCTGAGACAGCTCTGAGGGCAGGGAGGCGGGCAGCAGAGGATGCAGGGGTAGGCTATGCATATGTGCTGCGAGCCAGAGAGGAGATCGCCTACTGGAGGGATCTGTACTATGGTGTCGTGCCAGCGGATCAGCGGGTGAGGAGCTTCCATAGATCGTCACACAGCGATGGCTACGGGAGGGAGTCGTAGGAGGCAGGCATCCAGCGGTGAGGTCATGGGTCCTCCGCCACCACCAGACAGGCAGGGGGATCCTGGAGCGGGACCATCTAGAGCTCAGACTCCGTCGAGGCCAGGCGGCTCCGAGGGAGGGAGTTCATCATAGCCATAGAGGGCTCCCCTTTGTATCAGTATATGTACCATTTTTGTATTGTAGACACCTGCGGGTGATTTTGTAGCCATATGATTCTTTTGACATCATTGTATCATGACACATTTTGATTATATATGAGATGATCCATTTTTGTGGCAGCTATATGCATGTGTACCTTATGTGATGAGATGTTCTTATGTGATACATGTTTTATGATATGGATGCTTATATGATGTAATGCAATATTTTTGTTCTTTTATGTTGTATATGTGATGCATGATGCAAATGTGAATGTATGTAATGCAGATGAATATGATAATGCAAATGATTATTTACCTAATGAAAATGTGAGATGTGTTAACATGTGTTGTATGTAGGATGTGATGCAATTGTGATATCTATATGTATGTATGAAATGCTTATATGTGGTGCTGCAGATGTAACTATATGAAATGCAAAATGTTTTTGGTGTGTCATCATACTCAGTCATGTGATAGCGGGCTACGCGGACTCGAGAAGGATGATGGAAGTCAATCAAGAAAGGGGGATGGAAGATAGAAGATATGAAAGTGAAAGAGATTTTTGTGCATTATCATCATTGAGATTATTATGGAAAGTAGGTTATGAAAATCGAGGCATCTGTTCGGCCCAGAAAGTCATTGTACCCGTTTGCATGGAGATAAGACAGTCACAAACAAGGAATGCCCCAGTTCACACTAGACTCATAGTGTCCTCATATCCTTGGACAAGTCATAGCATTACTAAGAGACAATCCACAGATAGCAAATGCAAATAGGTGACGATACCCCATCCTCGCCTTTCTAGTCAAAGACATCCTAGAGATAGAATCTCTAGTCAAAGACATCCTGGAAAAGCTAAAAGACATGTCACCAAAAGATAAAATCAAAAGAAAACCAAGACTTGACACCAACATCCACTATAGTCCTCAAGTTTAGTGTCTCTTGTCACTTGTATAAGTCTTATTTGATTATGGTCACAATGTTTACTTTCACAAAAATGATAGATAGCACTGAACCATATGTTGTCTGAGTCTATTGAAAGATTTGATTTTGTTGAAGCTCATTATTGCTGCTGTGTCTCATTTGAAACTGACTGAATCCATGAAACTGATACTTTTATTGTGGAGAAGATGAAACTTTATTGCGGATCTGTGATGCAAATGTTGCTTTATTGCGGATTGTGCGCGGATAGATTGAAGGAAGCTGGAAGAAACTGTACTCCTCAAAACATGGGATGTTCTCAGTTCCACACCCATCACTAGACGTAGGATTTTGCCTTAGCCACAGATAGGATCGGATTTATTATGGATGGAAAGGGATGTGAAAAGGGAGGTTTATTATGAATGGCTAACCAATCTTAGGTAGATTAATAACAAGCCATGATGGGACTGGGTAAGTTTATTATGGATGAATAGGTTGTGAGTGTGTGCAAAGTGAAAGGATGAAAGAGAATCCTGAAGGAGAGAGGAGCAAAGTCTCTACGCATGGCGCTGGTGACCCAGTTTTCACCATGGTACTTGCCCAGGGTGCCACCGAAGTGGTTTTCACCGTTGGAAGAAATTATTTCTCTTTACTTTTTTGATTTTTCAATTTTTTTGTGTCACAAGGCGCCTGTTTGCTAGGTTTTCACCAAGTGACGATTTTTTGTTTTATAATTTTTTTTTTGTATTTTTGAATTTTTTGATTTTTTTGTATTTTTGAATTAGGATACTCCAAAGAGCTATGTGTAGAACCTGCGAAGGTGCATGCTATTGATAGGATCCTCTAAGGGTTCACCTTCTGTAGTTGAGAGCTGATATGCCCTAGATCCATATACCGCTATAATGATGTAAGGACCAAGTCAGTTTGGTTCGAACTTGCCCTTCTTATCTCTGTCTTGCTGATTCTTGGGGTTCTCTCTGAGTACTAAGTCACCTACCTCAAATGTGCGAGGCTTAACTTTGTGATTGTAACTGTGACTCATTCGTTGTTGGTAAGCCTTGAGATGATTAAAAGCAGTGTGCCTTCGTTCCTCCAGCAGTTCTAGTTCTTGTAAGCGAGAGACTCTGTAGTCTTCATCGTTGATTATGTTTCTCAAGGAGACCCATAGAGAAGGTAACTCGACCTCAATAGGCAAGATGGCTTCAGAGCCGTAGACAAGTGAGTAGGGTGTAGCTCCTGTAGGTGTGCGGACACTTGTGCGATAGGCCCAGAGTGCAGGATTGAGTTGGATATGCCAGTTACGGCCAGCGTCGTCGACTGTCTTTTTAAGGATTTTGAGAATTGTTTTATTAGACGCCTTAGCTTGGCCATTACCTTGGGGGTAATATGGTGTGGAGAAACGGTGGGCAATATGGAAGCGCTCACAGAGTTCACGAACATCCTGATTTTTGAAAGGACGCCCGTTATTAGTAATAATGGAAGTAGGAATCTCATATCGGCAAATGATGTAGTTCAAGATGAAGGTAGCGATTTGTTTCCCAGTAACTTGTGTGAGAGGCACGGCTTCAATCCACTTTGTAAAATACTCTGTGGCTGTGATAATGAATTTATGTCCATTGGAAGAAGGAGGGTGAATCTTGCCTATGAGATCGAGTCCCCACTGACAAAAGGGCCAAGGAGATGCAAGTGGTTGTAGTTCTTGTGCTGGTGCATGTATGAGGTCTCTATGAATTTGACACTGCTTACACTTCTTGACAAACTGATATGCATCTTTTTCCATAGTAGGCCAGTAGTATCCAGTCCTGATGAGTTTCTTGGCCAAGGTAGGACCACTAGTATGCGGACCACATATCCCTTCATGCACTTCTCGTAACGCAATCTGAGCTTCGTCACTCTCTAAACATCTAAGAAGGGTGCCATCTAGACCTCGTCGGTATAGGATGTTAGCTAAAATGACATATCGAGAGGATTGGCGAATGAAAGTACGGCGTTGATTGTTCGATAGATCGGGAGGTAAGATATTGTCGTGAAGGTATGTGAATATGGAACCATATAACTGGGATTCAGGACCAACAACACATATCATTTCTGTAGGAGTGATTTCATATGAGGGAATCAACAGGTTATCTACCAGGAATTCATAGCAGGTCTCATTTTGCGGTAGATCAATGAGCGAAGCAATTGTAGCCATGGCATCAGCAACGCGATTCTGTTCTCTTGGTATCTGCTCAAACTCTATCTTTGCAAAGTGCTATTTCAGCTCCTCTACCAGTTGTTTGTAAGGCATTAGCTTTTCATCTTTTGTTTGATAATCATCAGTTGCTTGACGGATGACAAGTTGAGAATCCCCAAAAACACGAAGTTCTTGGATCTTCCATTGAACTGCAATTCTTAACCCAGTTGTTAATGCCTCGTACTCTGCTATATTGTTAGTGCACGAAAATGATAAGCGGTATGACTTTGGTATAGAATCGCCTTGGGGAGTTATAAAGAGTATACCCGCTCCTGCCCCATGCTGTGTATATGAGCCGTCAAAATATAATTGCCATGGCTTTGTAGGTGATATTGTTAGAATGGACTCATCTGGAAATTCTGACTGTAGAGGAGCATCATCTATCATGGGAGCGTCTGCCAGTTGATCTGCAATTGCTTGTCCTTTTATAGCTTTTCTGTCCACGTATTCAATGTCGAATTCACTCAAAATCATTACCCACTTGGCCAGCCGCCCAGTAAGTGTAGCTTTGCTGAGAAGATATTTTAGTGGATCGATTCTGGCAATCAACTTAGTCTTGTGAGTGAGCATATAATGTCGTAACTTCTGTGAAGCAAAGACCACAGCGAGACATGCACGTTCGATTGGTGTGTAGTTTAGCTCATATCCCACCAATGTGCGACTGATATAATAGACTGCCTTTTCCTTGCCGTCAGGTATTTGTTGTGCTAGGAGTGCCCCCAATGCTGTCGGAGTAGCCGATATGTAAAGTAGCAATGGTTGATCTGGAATTGGTGACATCAAAACTGGCGGGTTCAAAAGATAGTCTTTGAGCGCCTGAAAAGCCTGTTGACAGTTCTCATCCCATTTGAACTTGATGTTTTTGTGTAGCAGGTGCTGGAAAGGGTTACACTTATCTGCAAGTTGTGCTATGAATCTTCGTATGGACTGGAGTCTCCCTTGTAAAGATCGAAGTTGACTGATATTATTGGGTGGCGGCATGTCCAAAATAGCCTTGACTTTCGCTGGATCAGCTTCTATTCCTCTTTTAGACACAATGAATCCTAGGAGCTTCCCGGAGGTTACTCCAAAGACACATTTCTTTGGATTTAGTCTTACCTTGTATTTTTCCAGCCGATCAAAGACAACTGAAAGGATGTTCAAGTGTGTGTCTCTGTCTATTGATTTTCTCAAAAGATCATCAACATAATCTTCCACTGTTATGTGCATGAGATCATGAAAAATAGTGGTCATCGCTCTTTGATAAGTAGCGCCTGCATTTTTCAACCCAAAGGACATGACATTCCAACAGAAGGTTCCCCATGGACAAGTGAATGATGTTTTATGTTGATCTTCAGGTGCAATCCTAATCTGATTATATCCAGAAAATCCGTCCATTAAAGATAGCATTTCATGACCTGCTGTGAGATCAACGATCAAGTCAATGTTTGGTAATGGGAAATCGTCCTTTGGACAAGCCTTGTTGATATCTCTGAAGTCTGTACATATTCGGATGCTGCGATCCGGTTTGCTGACAGGTACTAAATTGGAAATCCATTCGGGATAATCAATTGGGCGTATGAATCCGACATCCAGTAATTTCTCCAGCTCTGCCTTGACTAGCAATGCCACTTGTGGATGCATTTTCCTTAATTTCTGTTTTACTGGTTTTGCCCCCGGTTTGACTGTCAAATGATGCATAACCAAATCCGGATCCAGTCCAGGCATATCAGCGTATGACCATGCGAAGTTGATTTGTCGTCCCTTAAAGAAGCGTATGAATTTTGCTCTCTCGGCCTCTGTCAATGATTGAGCCAAAAATATGTTGTGTGGGACCTCTGCTGTACCAATGTTTGTCTTTATAGTCTCCTCTACCAACATAGATGATTTTTCCTCGTATGATGCTGGGAGAATGTCGAGCCTTCCATCTTCAGGCGCCTCAGAGAGGTTTTCACCCTTCGATACGTCCTTTCTTTTTACTTTTTTGGGGTCAGACAGCGCCACAGTGTGGTTTTCGCCATAAGACCCTTGTTTTGTTTTTATTTTCACATTTTTGCGACTGGAAGGTCCAACACCCTCACCGAAGTATGTCATGTTGTTGAGCTCTATGGCGTATCCTGCTTTGTGGTCTCCAGGGGGAAGATCATCTCGAATGCCAAGGTAGTCGATAATAGCTTCGTCATTTTGA
Organism: Cryptomeria japonica; assembly: GCF_030272615.1. Classification (NCBI taxonomy): domain Eukaryota; kingdom Viridiplantae; phylum Streptophyta; class Pinopsida; order Cupressales; family Cupressaceae; genus Cryptomeria; species Cryptomeria japonica. The sequence goes on from NC_081407.1 coordinate 937,845,581, forward strand.
AATGTATCAAATTGTGCTGGTCCTTCATGATCCCAGTCAATGAGTTGAGGATGAACAAGGGGAAGGTCATTAGTGTTTTCAGAGTTTGCTGGACGAAGAGTGAAGATGTGGTTATATTCAGGTATGTCAAGGTAATCATCGAGGTCATCGATGGCACTCTCCTCATCAGTTTCGATCGTGAGCGAATCCAAATTGTCATCACTAGTAGAGCCTTCTGGGATAGGTGTCCTCATCCTATGTGATTTTGACCTAGGACCTTGAAATGAAGCTTGTGCGAGATCCTTATGGGTTGGTTCTTGACCAACTCTGAACTTTTTGTAAAATTCCTCCTCCTCTGTGGGTTCATCTGGCTCTCTGAATGTTTCAGTGAGCTCATAGTCACTGGAGGATTTGTCTGAACCCCATTCCCACTCATTGGAGTCTGTGGAATAGTAATCCTCTTGTTGAACTTCGGCAACTTTAATTCGCCATACCTCTTTTGTTCTTTTATTATGTAGTCTTGGATTCAGAAAACCAAGCCCCTTGGAGTGTTCCCTTCTTGTAGTTAGCTCAGGTTGTAAGGGCTCCATGACACCTTCTTTGCGTAGTCCGAGAGGGCTTTTTCCATCATACCCGAATCTTTGCAAAATTTTGAAGCCTTTGCCATAGTTCTCACAGGGTATAATAATCTGATCATGTGTGTCCTCTTCAACGTCCTTATAGAGCATTTTATATAAATTTTCTTCTTCTAGTTCACCCCATTTTTGAAAGATGGTAGGATCCCATTTGAGCATCATGATGGAGATTTGCTTGTTAGGATGTGGCCTCCCATATTCCTTGGGAGAGGTCATGACTTGTCGTAAAAACATTGTCTGATTCAGAGTGTATTCTCCCATGCCTTTTTCTTGAAACTTGGCTCTAAGTTCACCTTGTTTGGATGTCGAGGGTTTTAATGACTCAGGATCAATATATGCTGACGAAGGAGTAGCCTCACGATTGTTGGGAATGATAGTCTTAGTATGTGATCTCAAGTTATTACAATATATGAATGGATTTGGATCACCATTGACCGTTACCTCGACTCCATTGTGAGGGAACTTTATGCATTGATGGTATGTTGATGGGACTGCCCTCATTTCATGAATCCACGGACATCCTAGCAATATGTTATACGTGAGATCTAGATCTAGGACTTGACAAACCACATCTTTTGTGACTGGCCCTATTCTTAGCGGTAAGGTGACTGTGCCCTTGGACGAGAGCTCTTCATCATCATATGCCTTAATGGTGATTTGGTTTGTAGCATTCACAGCCTTGTCAGAATATCCCAATTGTCTGATGGTGCTCAATGTACAAATATTAAGACCTGCTCCTCCATCTATCAGGACTCGCTTTATTCGATGTTTATGTATGAAAGCTTCAACATGTAGAGGTGCATTATGTGGCTGACTTATGGAGGCGTCATCAGCTTCTGTGAATGTGAGGGAGTGTGGAACAGATAGGTATCCCACCATGGCTTGGAACTGATCCACGTTCAGATCAGTAGGGACGGCAGTATCTCTCAAGATTTTGTCAAGGATAGCTTTATGAGCGGGGGATATGCATAAGAGCTCAAGAATAGAGATGAGCGCGGGTGTCTTCCCTAACTGTTCTACAAGGTCGTACTCAGGCTTGGTTGATGAAAGATTGGTATTCTTAGTGGAGGCACCTGACAATGTAATCTTACCTCAACGGGTTGTAACATGACATTCAGAGGTAGATTCGGGCGAAGATCCCACACCTTTTAGGACAATCTTGGGTCTCTGAGAAGGATTCTCAGGATTTTTGTTCTTGATAGTAATAGTAGAGATATGATTGTCCATTGAGATGTGATTGATAGTAGAATCATAATTGTAAGGTGCTCTAGTGTAATTGGCTTGATCATCTGTGACTTTGGCTTTTCCTTTGTCATGTTTTGGGAATGGTTCCTTAAACATCTCATGCTCTTGATTAGATGAATGTCCCTCAATCTCAATGTCGCCTCTATCAATGAGATCTTGCACAATGTTTTTCAATCGATGGCAATTACTTGTCTTATGACCCTTGCTCTTATGAAACTCACAAAATTCATCATCATTCCACCAATTTGGTTTGACCTTTGGTTCATATGGAGGAAAATCTGGAACTGTGATCACTTTGTTTGCCACAAGCTTTTTGAAGACTGATTCAAGTGGTTCTCCCAATGGAGTGTACTTCCTTCGAGGTTTTGAAGTTGTTTGAGTGTTCACTTGATTGTTGGTAGAACTTGATCCAAAAAAGATGAACTTTGGTCTCATTGTATTTGCATCGACAACACCATCATTAACTGTGTTCTTGTTCTTCTTCCAAAATTTTGGTTTGTCCTTTCCTTTAAAGTCCTCTTTGTTTTCTTTGAATAGTTTGATAACTCCTTGTTCAATTAAGACCTTTTCTATTGCTAGGCCCTTTTCAATAACGTCCTTGAATGTAGACAAACAAGCTTTTCTGAGATCATAGCCAATAGCCTTATTAACATTTTGTGTGAACATTTCTACCATTTGTTTCTGCGGGATTTCGCAAGAGCATCTGCTAGCTAGGTTTCTCCATCTTTGTAAAAATGTTGCGAAAGATTCTCCTTCCTTTTGTTTAGTATTGCACAAGGTAGTAACTGAGACATCTGTTTCAATGTTGTAAGAGAAATGCTGAATGAATGCCTCCGCTAAGTCGCCCCATGACTTAATACCAAGAGGTAATTGAGAAAACCATTCCATAGCTTGATCTCCTAAGCTCTGTGGGAACAACCTCATTAAGTATGTTTCTTCTACCGCTACCTCAATGCAAGCTGTGAAGAATTGTCTTATATGTGCCTTGGGGTCTCCTCTCCCTCTATTTGTCAAATTTTGGTGTCACAAAGTGTGGAGGAAATGGGGGCATTGGGATGCTCTTATCAAAGGGATAAGGACATATATCTCTCATAGTGTATGTTGGTTTTGATGTACTCATGTCCTCCATCTTCTTTTGTAGATCTCTAATTTGTTGTTCCAAATTACTTTTAGGTGGAGATCGACTTCTTGTAGCATACCCCATGTTCGAGACACCCATTTGAGGAGGAGCTTGTTGCATGTATGGATGATATTGATCATAGACATGTCCATATGGAGGTCTATATTGTTGCGACATGTATGGAGCATTTGGCATAACTTCATGTTGAGGGACCCCATATCTATTTTGTGTGTATAAACCATATTCAATAGGCCTTTCATTTTCCATTGTGTTGCCCCCAATTTTGACATGAGGTCTCCTTGTGTCAAAATTTTGAGGATGTCCTTGATTATCCACTTGTTTTGATTGATTCATACCTTGAGCATGTGATTGAGCATAAGGCCTCCATGATGGTCCTTGAGTGTAAGTATCATATGTTTGAGCTTGTGTATGTGGGATTGCTGGCTTTTGAAGCAAAACTGATGGTGACTCCGGCATCATATTATTCGGTCCTCTATTTCCTCCACTATTTGGTCTCCTTTGATCCATGTTGGGTTGAGTTTGCTGTGAGGGTCGACTTTCCATAAGTTGAGATAAGTCAAAATCATGCGGTATTTTAGCTCCACTATGTGCCATCATGTTTAGAAAGTATTGTCGATCTCTCCTCATTATCTCTTCAACCAATCTATTGAATTGAGGATTCATTATGGATTCTTCTATGTCTGCTGATAATATTGAAGAATTGTCAACATTGTCATTGTGCGTAGCATTGTTGTTTATAGTGTTTGTGCTTTCCACATTTGGATTATGTCTATAAACATTCATGTCTGGTAATGTAGTGTGCTCAGGATTGTAGAATAGATCATTGTCATACTCATAAGAACTCATGTTTACGGATTCTTGAGCTTCTTTAGCAATTCTCCTAGATTTTTGAAGACAGGTTTCAACCATGAACTAGGTGTTAGACCAAGATGTGAGAGACTAGATGAAAAATATGAAAAGAGTATGGAAGACCAAGAGTTGTATGGAGTGTAAGTGAATCTTGAGGTGTACTTGCAATGTCCAAAGTGTAAGACCAAGTATGTAAGTAGTAGAGTAGGTGTGACTTCCAAAGAGAGGATAGTTTCTCTTGATGAGGTAAGCTGACCTTGACTCTAAGTAAAACCAAATGAGACCCAAAGGTAAGAAACCTTGATGAGGGACCACTTAGCAAAGTGTAGCTGTATGTAGTGTGTTGACAAAGTATGATGAGGACAAGCAAGTGACCTTTTGACTCAAGTTTAGACAAGTATGAATGTAAAATGAGGTATGAAGCAATGATGGACTGTGTGAAACCTTAGAACAGGCTGAATGCTAGATGAAACCTGAAGAGACAACCTAAGAAGCTCAAGTATGCCGAAACTGATTTTTTTTTGTTTGCTTGACTGTTAAAGTTTTCAAATCCTGACACAGACGCCTCTGTATACTTCACACACGCGATTCCCAGACACAGACGCCTCTCTGTTTGACACAGACGCTGATAAAAATACAGATGCTATTCTGTACTTCACAGACGTTCTTATCTGACGCAGACGCGGTTTGAACAAACACAGACGCGTTTCTGTAACCTTAGTGCAATTTTTCCTATCTGTGAAGTTGTTTTGTTGTGACCAAATCTGATTTTTTCGACTGTTTTTCGTGACAAGAGGACACAATGTTGATGACTCAAAAGTGTGTTGTTTGATGTAAAAAGTTTTTGCATACACTTGAAGACACAAAAGACACAATGTTTTGTTGTTTTGTCTTGAATGTTTGAGTGTTTAGCATAAGACAAGCACAAATCTTAGGGCTGGCCAAGACAATAGTTGTTGATCCCACATAGGGTTTTACCCCTGAGGCTACGCTATTCAGAGCGGATACTTAGATGCTTGACCTCACTGGCTCCACTCTCGGCACTCACTTCTCGGGTCAGCCAAGCATCAGTCCCCATGAAAACTCCCCATGGAAAACTTTGTATCTCTACTAAGAACCGTATGTGTGTGGGCCGCTACCAGAGGTCCGACCTCCTGCCTCAACAACTAGAAGGATTTGGGCATCTAAAACAAAGAGGTGCTAGTAAGGGCATCCGCTCATGTGGCCATACATGCGGCACTTTCAGCTTTGTAAATACAGAAGGCTCCCAGCCGGTAGGGGTTACGCCCTACAAATGATCAAATAAATTTGATCAAACGGGTTTATGGGGAGACATAGTGTCGGTATGAACTAATCAGCACACGTTATTCATAGTTTTCACCATGAATACATTTGATTATAGTGGTTTGGATGAGGTGGGTTTTCCTCGCTACCACTTGGGTCGTTCTCTTCTCACTAGTAGTCCTAATGACCACACGGGAAGACAGGCCCTCTAAAGATTAAACAAAAAGAGCCTATTGCTCAAAACACAAAAGACAATGATTCAATTTTAGTGCACCAATGGAAGTGTTTGCTAATCTATGAAAACAAGGCACACAACAAAATTACAAAAACCCTAGCCAAGGCCCTGCAACAAAATTGTTAGTAATTTGGGTTGTTTCAAATGATCACCCCTTCCTGCAAGCACACAAGTTAGGTAAATTTTAGAAAAACCCAAAAGACTTTGTGAAAATAGGGGCCTTCAACCAAAGGATTTTGCTTCCAAGACAAGCTACACCAATTTTGTTAGCTAGATCTGAAAATGTTAGTCCAAAAATAAACCAGATCTGAAACATTAAATGCAAGACAAAATGGCGAAAAATGAAAACCTAAAAAAAAAAAAAAATTTTTTTTTTTTTTTACATAGACGCGATTTTACCTTACATAGACGCGATTCCGCCCTACACAGACGCGATTCTACAAAAAAATGTAAAACAAAAAATCCTACAAAGCACAGACGCGATTAAAATGATCACAGACGCGACTCTGCTACACAAACGCGATTCTGTGAGGCACAGACGCGGATAAAAACCACAGACGTGCTTCCCAGACACAGACGCGGATTAAAATGACATAGACGCATTTCCTTAACACAGACGCGCCTCCCTGGAACCTGCAAAATGAAATATTGACAAAACACAGACGCGGATCCAGTTGTCGCAGACGCTCCTAAAAACCAAAAACGCGATCCGAAAGTTCGCAGACGCGGAAAAACCTAAAATGTCGTCGAAAAATGTCCGATCTGCAACTTCAAAAATGCAAAATCTGCAACAAAAAAGGTTAAATGCAAAGGGACAAGAGTCCCACCGGGTGTGCCAAAATGTTTATGGTGAAAATGGATAACAATAAACAACAATATTGAAAGGCTAAAATGAATCCAACCACTAAACCCTAGCCTAACAATGAACAAAGATCCACCATAACATATGAAGATTACCTAAGACAATGCAAATAACTCAAAATCACAAAGATTATACCATCACATGTCCAATAGGGTTTTGATCTCCATTCTTCCTATCTCCATTGATCTTGCTTGATATATTTGCTCTCAGATTTTTATATGCACAAGAGCTCAACAAAGAACGGAATGTGGTTGCAAGTAGGATCGTAGTGTAGCCAATTGATCAAGTAGTTAGCTCATTAGCATGAGTGATTAGGGCATTAGGGTTTGATAATGAAGGAAGTATCTCCTTAAATAGAAGACACTATAAGAAATGAAGGGATAAGATTGAGAGGTGTAAAAAGGAGGTCGGCTAGGATTAGAGGGTAGGTAGAAGAAATAATAAAATAATGAAAGAGGTAGGTAGTGTATGAATTAAGAGATGAATGACATGTGTCATAGGTAGAAAAGCTAATGAATTGATTAAATAAATAAAGATTTATTTAATTAATAGAAGAAATAGGATAATTAAATAAATAAAATATTTATTTAATTTAGGAAAGGGATAATTTAAATAAATAAATGTATTTATTTAAATGAGAAATAAGGCTAGAAGAGGATAAATGAATTAATTAAATAAATAAAAATTTATTTAATTAATAGAAGAATTAGGCTTAGATAATTAAATAAATAAAATATTTATTTAATTAGACTGGACAATTTTAGGTGTCTACAGATGGCAACCTTACAATCCTATGACACCGACAAGGCAATCCACTGGCACTAGAAAGGTTAGACTTTACACCAGCACATAGACCACCGGCACCGGAAGTGAAAGGAAGCATACTGGTACAGAAGCTGACAAGAATTTTGTTTGTAATATATTTTGTTAATTATTGTAAAATCATTGTAAGCTGAGTTGGAAAGTTGTAAAATGACTCATATATATAAGAGTTCATTATAGAAAATTGTTGTAATTATGTAAGGAGATGGAAGGAGATTATTAGGTGAAATAAGGCAGACCTATTATGCGAATTATAGGTTAAGGTTTTATGTATGAAGCAGAGCTATAAACCGGTACTGGATCTGGCATAGTAGATGCTAGTTTGAAGTAGTACAAGACATTGGATTTATATAATCCATTTTGTAAGTCAGTGAGACTTCCCATTTTGTAATTGAGCAGTGAGCTCTAGGCACTTGGCCATCCTGCATGTGTAGGCCCCTATTGTAGCAGTAATATTCTCTTATTGGCCAATAAGTGAATATTGTGGGTCACAAATCCCACTAAGGTTTTTCCCACACCAGGTTTCCTCGTTAAACTACTGTGTTATGGTGTGTTTTTCATGTGGTTGTTGTTATCTCTGTTTGTTGCATTACTTTATGTTTACCGGTATACAGTATTGATATGCTTTACATGTTTTAAGTTAAGAAAATATTTTAACTGATTAGATACTGATTCACCCTCCCTCTCAGTATCTGTGGGAATCCTAACAAGAAAAAGTATCCGGTAGATTACTGAGAGGGGGGGTGAATCACTAAATAGAAAAGCTGATACAAACTTTCCCAATCTCAATCTCAATCACACAAAGTAAACTTGTCAAAGAAATACCACTGTCAAGATGAAAAATCATATGAAAACTAGTTGACTATTATCCTAACTTAACAATAAACATCTAACTGCTTTATCATATGTAAACATACTTCATTTCTTAATGCTTCCGGTTATCATGCCTTATCAGAAATAGTTAAGTAGTTAATCAAATCAACCATAAGATCATAACCACAAAAACATTCACCATATGACACAAGTATTTTTTATGTGGATAGGTAAAACCACAATGAGATGAGACTCACAAGATAATATTTGAACTCTTCTAAAGTTTTCCCTGTTAGGAGCCAAACCTGTTAAAGCTTTACAAAAGTCTAGTTAAGAATTGATCTTGTTAGGAATCACTCGGTTAAGGGATTGACTAAAAATTCCTTATTAGAAGAAATGCCCTGTAAGGAGTAACCTCAATAGAGGATTTAAAAATCAAAGCTAATGGACTACCTTGCTAGAGGATTTAATAAGTAACCAATCTTGTTAGAGCTTACCCGGTTAGGGGATTTCAATTCTGTTGTAACTGTTAGAAAACAATAGGGGTTTGTTGATCTATCTAAATAGTACTACATTTTCTTGATCAGATCATTTTAAGCATTTGCTTGATCAAATCATTTTAAGCTCCTATCTACCTTTACTCAAACTACAGACTCATCATCCGATTCGGCAACCACACACTCAATTGATCTCTGCCAACAACTTCAACTAGACAAATTCATCGACCTTATAAACAAATAAATCAGGTTGACAACAAAACAAAAACCTACTTCTCTCATAGAGATTACAAACAAGTTGGTTCAAGTATGGCCATTGGATTACATAACAATCTCTACACATCAATCAAGAAAACCTGAACCACTCCTTAATTATCGCTTCATCAAGCTCAGTAACTCATCACGTGCTTTGCATTAGATGCAATACATTTGCTAATTCCCTAGACAAACAAAGTGCCAAAACATTTGAACTTATCTTCATACAATGACCATACATGTCACTATTATTACCACTCAACATCATATCATAAACCAACATAACCAATTCAACAACCTTAATTGGTTAGGGTTTAACAAAAACAACTGGTAGGGTTTACCAGTTACAACAATAGATAAGGTTTACACCATTACACCAATTACCAGTTCTCCTCACAAATATTTCCTACTGGTTACAATAATAATATTACAATAATATCATTACTGATTCAATTGACATCAATGATAACATAACATATCATTAATGCAATCTTGATGCTAATGCCAACAATATCCCCCTTTGGCATTGATAGCAATACAAATATCAACACCATTGATTGTTGCGTGATTGTGAATAGGAATCTTGGTTTACATTACCAAGTATTCACCATGCACTCCATGTCTTCAGCTTGTCACTAGATTTCCTTCCCATAATCACATAATTCTTCTCCCCCTTTGACAACAATGCCAAATTGAAAGTAAAACATGTAATGTCAAATTTTCACTATGCATCAACAACATACTGCAACTTAATGCTCCCCTTGTGGAATACATCCACTTCTACACCAATCCTTGTAAAATTCTGCAAGTGGTTCAGGGAATGATATAATCAACATCATGCTCAACTAACCTCATGAAGGGGTACAACCCCTAGTTGTCTTCTAAGATACTCAAATGTAGTCTTATGTAGAGGTTTGGTAAAAATATCTGCAAGTTGTTCCTTGGTAGAAATCTACTCTAAGATAACATTTTTTCTCTGAACGTTTTCCCTCAAGAAATGATACTTCAATTCAATGTTCTTGGTTCGTGTGTGCAAAACAAGATTCTTGAAAATATTTATAGCACTTGTATTATCACATTAAATCTTTACGGGTTCTAAAATCTTCATCTTAAAACCTTCCAAAATGTGCCTCATCTAAATAGCCTATGTGCAATTCATATAAGCTGCAACATACTCAACTTCAGCAATAGATTGTGAAGTACAACTCTTCTTTTTACTACTCCATGAAACAAGCCTTCCTCCAAGAAAAAATGCTCCATCGGTTGTGTTTTTCCGGTCATCAACATTTCATGCCCAATCAACATCTGTGTATACCTTCAAATCAAAGTTTCGTCAATATGGATACCATAATCCATAGTCAAAAGTACCTTTCTGGTTGATAGTTTTGATACTTAAAGATAAGTATAGATGCCAAGCTAATAAGATGAGAGGGGGGGTGAATCATACAAACTTAATTTTCCATAAAAACATCAGATTCAATCTCGGTAACATATACTTCAGTAATATAACCAAAACTGCTAAACATGGAAACTCAATCATATTAAATCATAACACTCATAACACCAGATTTATCATGGAAACCCAAATAGGGAAAAACCACTGTGGGATTTCAGACCCACTAAGAAATATACTCTTCTAGAGTATGCTCGGTTAAAAGCAAATCTTGTTAAAGATTACAAACACATTGCTAGATGTGACCCGGTTAAGGGATTTCCCTCAGATCTATTAGGATCTTCACCTTGTTAGAAGTGACCTTGTTAAAGGATTTCAAACACTCAATCAGAATGTCACCTTGCTAGAGGGTTTTACAAATAAGACTGTTAAGTCCACTTAGTTAAGAGATTTTCTGTCACTTCACAAAATAACAGTAATAAAAATCTATCTGCAACTTCACATCTAAAATGCTAAAGCAGATTCTTATTTGCTCAATACAATATAGACATAGAACTAATCTTGTCCATCTACTGGGCTCTATACTCTGTTATTCAAAATAGATCTTCAAGCTTTTGTGCTCAGTAATCACTATGTAGCATCCCTGTGCATACACTTGCCCGCATACATTGTTTATCAATAGTTTCCTATTTATAAATAATCTGTTAACCGCATAATCTCCTTGATCACATTTCCCATGATCAATCATAGCCATCAGATCTTCAAACTTTGACTAGGTTCAATGTATCCTTCGATCTGAAAATATTTTACCCTACCTTGGAACTTGCATACATTTCTTGGAACTTGTGCTAGGGTATTGCGGTTCAATCTGAGTTGTAGATCTTCTTACCGATTTTCCTTTGCTATAGATTCTTTAACAAACTTGATTCATGACATACCAATCATTTAATCATAGCCAGCTCATCAGCTTCCTTCATTAAATAATGCTTTTATTCATTCAATTCATTCTGTTATTACTCGGTTGCAACTCGGTAAATACTAAACTTCACTCGGTAGACATTATGCCTTCATTAACTGATAGCGATAACCTTAGGGTTTACCGACTAGGTTCCTTAGGGTTTACTGACTAGCTTCTTTGCTCAGTAACATAGAATAGTATTATCCTTTCAATCAATAACATATGTAAGATATCAAAACAATCTAAAACATCATGATCTCATCATTGTCTAACTTGGTAATAGTTGCCCATTGAATAACTTATTTCTCCCCTTATTCATCATATTCTTTCTATGTCTTTTATCGACTTCTTTATACTCATCAAAACATACTTCTCAAGATATGGCAACATCATACTGAATCAGTAAATCAATTTCTTGACATGAATGACAAAATAATGATATTAAGACAGTAAATATCTTTAATCAGTTATATCCATAAACATCAACAACCTTCTCAATATCCTTATTGAAATGCCAACAATCTCTCCTTGTCTGTTATAATGCCAAATGCCAACATAGGTATCTAAAAATTCTATTGGTTGCTATCAGATGTGTTTCTTTAGGATTCTTCTGGAATCTAGCAACTATGCCAACTGCATGAGCTATGTCCGGTCTGTTGTGAACAACATAGTGCAATTTTCCAGTCATTGACATGTATTCCTTCTCATCAATAGACTTAGATTCATCTTCCTTAGGCAACTTGCAACCTGTAACCATTGGTGTCCCAACTGGTTTATAATCACTCATGTCAAATGTCTTCAAAACCTCTTTCACATACTTAGACTGTGTAATGAAAATACCATTCTTCATTTATTGTATCTACAAGCCTATGAAATTTTTTATTTCCCCTACTAAAGAAATTTCAAACTCATTTTTCATTTCATCTACAAAACTATTGCTCATGACATCATTACCTCCAAATATGATATTATCAATAAATATTTCACTGGCCAGTATTTCATCTCCTTCAATCTTGAGATATATGTTACAATCATCACTAGTTCTTAGAAAGCCTATCTTCATCAGATGTGTATGAATCCTTTCATACCATGCTCTCAGTGCCCGCTTTAATCCATATAAAGCTTTATGCAATCTGCATACCAAGTCTTTCTCATCAGTCAAAGCATAACCATCTGGTTGCTCTATGTATACTTCTTCTTCCAATATCCCATTCAAAAATGCAGACTTAACATCCATATGGTATACCTTGAATTTCTTATGGGCTATAAATGCAAGTAAATTTTTGACACCTTCTAGTCTTGCTATTGGTATAAAAATTTTGCCGTAGTCTTCTCCTTCTTCTTGCGCATAACCCTTTCAAACCAACCTTGCCTTGTTGTGAATTACAACACCATCTTCATTCAACTTGTTCCTATATACCCATTTAGTACCTATAACATTCTTATTTACTGGTCAAGGTACTAGAGTCCAAGTGTTGTTCTTCTCAATTTGATCCAATTCCTCCTCCATATCTTTAACCCAATGATCATCACCAAATGCCTCCTTAGCAGTTCTTGGTTCAATAGTGGAGATCATGCAAGAGTTCTCTCTGATTCTTCTTTTGGTTAGTACTCCAGCATCCTTATCCCCAATAATCTGTTCAGGATTGTAATTTAGTCTCACATATCTAGGAATAACATGATCATTATCTTTAGGTTCAACTTCTTCATTATCACCACCTTCTTTTGAATTTATCTGTTCTGCTTGAACAAGTGCATCAGAATTTTCTTTCCTGGTTTCAGATTTCAAAATTTCTGGTTCCAAAATCAAAATGTAAGGATCTTCATCCTTTTCCTCTAAACTAGTTTCTTCTGATACTTCAAGAAACTCATCCACTCGAAAATCAACACTCTCAACAATTCTCTATGTCCGGTTGTTAAAACACTTGTAGGCCTTACTCTTGGTGGAATAACCAAGAAATATACCTTCATCACTCAGCCTCAAGTTTTCTAATGTAATCACATCTCTTAATTAAACATTTGCTTCCAAATATCTTAAAATAGCTAACAATAGGTGATCTTCCATACCAATATTCATAAGGAGTCTTGTCCTTACCTCTCTTCACCAGAACTCGGTTCATAGTGTAGATAGCTATGCTAACAGCTTCTCTCCAAAAGGTTTTCGCTGCACCTCCTTGTATCAATATTGTCCTAGTAGCTTCAACAACTGACCGGTTGTTCCTCTCTGCAATACCATTCTGTTGTGGTGTCCTTGGTGCAAAAAGCTATTATTTGATACCATTCTCTTCATAGTACCTAGTGAATTCCTTAGAAGTAAATTCACCGCCTTGATCTGTCCTTAGACACTTTATCTTCTTTCCACTTTCTTTCTTAGCTAAGGCCCTGAATGCCTTGAACTTACCAAAAGCTTTAGTCTTTTCCTTCAAGAATGTAACCCACATCATCCTTGAGAAATCATCATTGAAGATCATAAAATATCTATCACCTTCAATAATTTTTGTTCTTATTGGTCCACAAAGATCTGTATGAACCAAATCTAACAAATGTTCCACTGAAAAAGATTTTCTCTTGAAAGTTGAAGAAGTCATCTTCCTTAATGACATTCTTTGCAAAGAGCATTAACCGGTTTGTCTAATTGAGGCAAACCTCTTGCTGTCTGGACTTACTCACTTTAATAATGTTATCAAAGTTTATATGACAAAATCTCCTATGCCAAAGCCAACTATCATCTATCTCTGCAATTAAACAATTTCTAACTTTAGGATTAAGGTGAAATAGGTTACCTTTAGTTTGCTTCCCGGTTGCAATCAATTAGCCTTTTTTGTCATAGATCTTGCACATACCATTTTAAAACTCTAGTGGGTATCCTTTATCATTGAGTTGTGCCATACTCAAAAGGTTGTTCTTTAGACCTGCAACCTAGTAGACATCATCTACATTGCTCTTCCCATTAAGAGAAATAACTCCCTTACCTTTAACCATGTAGGGTGAGTCATTTCCAAATCTAACAACAACACCATCAAATTCCTTCAAAGAAAAAAATTTGCTCTGATCATCAATCATATGATGTGAACAACCACTATCAATGATCCAATCATCAGAGTTATCCATCCTGGATACTAATGCCTTCTAGTCGGACATCTCTTCATTAATAGATACAAACATAATATCTTCACTAGCATCACCATCAGATTCTTCATCAGTGATACCACTATCAACAACAATAAGACAATCTATCTTGCCTTTACCCTTATACTTCTTGAATTTATCTCTCTTATGTTCATTATCACCATTAGGACAATTAGTAGCAATGTGTCCAATCTTGTTGCATGCAAAATATTTCAAAGGTAATTTACATCTATATTTACCAGTGCCTCTAGGCAACCGCTTTGCTAACAATGCTTCAAGCTCCACTAAACTGTCTTCATCATCAACTTCTCTGTTGGATCTAGATTCATAACTATGACTAGTATCTCTACTTTTTCTCATAGATGGGTTAGAAACAAAATCTCTAAATGTAGACACAGATTTTTGTACACTACCATCATAACCATTTAATTCAAAAGCAGTAAGCTTGCCAATGGAGTCAAGTGTTACCTTAGTTTTTTCAATTGACTTTAGCTCCTGAATAGCTACAACTTGAATAGCATAGACCAGTAGTAGGGTTCTCAATACCTTACTTATCACTATGGTGTTAGGATTCCCAAGGATACTGAGAGGGGGGAGTGAATCAGTATCTTTCTGGTTAACATATTTTCTAATCTTATTAAACAAATTGCATTCCAAAATAGTGTATCGGTAAACCAAAAATAGTGCACTAAATAAGATCAATAACCACAACATAGAAAGCACACCATAACACAATATTTTTAATGAGGAAACCCGGTGTGGGAAAAACCTCTGTGGGATTTGTGACCCATAATATTCACTCACTGGCCAATAAATGAATATTACTTACAATAGGGGTTGCACATGCAGGAAGGCCAATTGCCTAAAGCTCACTGCTTAATTACAAAAAGGGAAGTCTCATTGACTTACAAAAATGGATTATGAAAATCCAATATCATGTACTGCTTTGGTTCAACATCTGCTATGTCAGGTTCAGTACCAGTTTAAACTTATACAACTTCCATAAACCTTATTCCAAAATCTGCCTTAATATTCACATGTTCACATCTTCCTATTACATTCCATACTTTCTTAAATGATCCTACAAGATCTCATACTTATATATGAGTCCTATTATAATTCACCTTGTCGGCTTACAAAAATGTTTAATAATTAAATACAAAATAAAATCCTGTCGGCTGGGGTGCCGGTAATCATCTTTGTCGATACTGGTGTTAGTATCGGTGCCGGTGTTGGTGCCTGTGCCGGTGCCTATGCCTGTGCTCGTGCCTGTTGGTGCCATAGGATTGTAAGGTTGCCATCAATGACAATACCTTAAATCACCTACAATTTCTTATTGGAGTGTGTATTTCCCAACATGTGGCATCTTCCACTTTCCCCCCTGCGCTCTTAATTTCACTGACTATCTCTTTTATCCTTTTACCATACTACTGGATGTTCTCACCTTCAGCCATCCTCATGTCATCAAAATTTCCTCTTAGACTCTCCTCTTAAGAAATCTTAACATGTTCATCACTGCTATAAATCTCTTCAAGTTTTTTCCATACCTCATATGTAGTTTCAAGACCATGAACATCTACATATTCAACATCAGACAGGGAACTGATAATAGCTTCTAATGCTTGATAATTTTCTTGTTGTTCTTTCTTCTGATCATCAGTCAAAATCCTAGTGGGTGTGATATACTTAGTATCTACATGATTCCAATATTGGCTTTCCAAACTCTTGATGTAAATTTTCATTATGTCGCTCCATATCCTAAAGTTTTCTTTGTTAAACTTTGGACCTTCCTTCTTCATCATGATCTAGCAAATATTTACCTCAAGCCGTTAGGCTTAAAACTTAGAGGACCTAACATGCTTTGATATCAATTGATGCTATGATGAAAGAATAAGTATCTGATAGATTACTAAGAGGGGGGGGGTGAATCAGTAAATAGAAAAAATGATACAAGCTTTCCCAATCTTAATCTCAATCACACAAAGTAAACTTATCAATGAAAAACCATTGTCAAGATGAAAACTCATACAAAAAATGGTTGGCTGTTATAGAAACTTCATAGTAAACATCATTAAACTTGTAAAAATCCAAATGCATTATCATATGTCAACATACTTCATTTCTCAATGCTTCCAGTTATCATGCTTTATCAGAAATAGTTAAGTAGTTAATGAAATCAACCATAAGATCATAACCACAAAAACATTCACCATATGAAACAAGTATTTTTGACGTGGAAACCTAAATAGGTAAAAAACCACAGTGAAATGAGACTCACAAGATAATATCTAAACTCTTCTAAAGTTCGCCATGTTAGGAGCCAAGCCTGTTAAATCTTTACAAAAGTCCTGTTAAAAACTGATCCTATTAGGAATCACCTGGTTAAGGGATTGACTACAAATGCCTTGTTAGAAGCAATACCCTGTAAGGAGTAACCTCAGTAGAGGATTTAATAAGTAACCAAGCTTTTTAGAGCTTACCCGGTTAAGGTATTTCAATTCTACTTTAATTGTTAGAAAACAATAGAAGTTTGCTAATCTGTTTGAATAGAACTACATTTGCTTGATCAGATCCTTTTAAGCTCCTATCTGCCTTTACTCAAACTATAGACTCATCATCTGGTTTGGAAACCACACACTCAACTGATCTCTATGAACAACTTCAACTAGACAACTTCATTGACCTTATAAACAAATCAATTAGGTCGGTAACACAACAAAAACCTAATTCTCTCATAGAGATTACAAACAAGTCAGTTCAAGTATGACCATTGGATTACATAAAAAATATCTACACATCAATCAAGAAAACCTCAACCACTCCTTAATTACTGCTTCATCGAGCTCAGTAATTCATCACACGTTTTGCATTAGATGCAATACATTTTTTGATTTCCTAGACAAACAACACGCCAAAACATTTGAACTTGTCATCATACAATGACCATACATGTCACCATCATTACCGCTCAACATTAGATCACTAACCAACATAACCAATTCAACAACCTTAATCGGTTAGGGTTTAACAAAAACAACTAGTAGGGTTTACCGGTTACAACAATAGATAAGGTTTACACCATTACACTGGTTACCGGTTCTCCTCATAAATTCTTCCTACCGGTTATAGTAACAATATTACAACAATATCATTACCAGTTCAATTGACATCAATGACAACATAACATATCGTAAATGCAATCTTCATACAAATGCCAACACATTTCCTTCCAACATCATTGTCCCAGCAACTTCTTGAATGGTTCTATTCTTCCTTTCCACAACTCCATTTTGTTGAGAGGTTCTTGGAGGAGACATCTATCTTCTTATCCCATGTTCTTTACAAAATTCATTAAACTCATCGAAAGTGAATTCACCACCTTTGTCAAATCTTAGACATTTCAGCTTCATGTTGGTGTTGGAAATAAGCTACACCTAGACCGACGATGGACTAGTCCACGAGGGGCTAGTAGCTCAGTGGTAGAACACTCTAGCAATGTATGGAAGGTCCTAGGTTTGAGTCCTAGCTGGTTCGTGTCTCAATCAGTTATATATACAATGTTGTCGATGAAAGTAAGATATAAGAAAAATAGATAAAAATATTGATAGTCTTCCATAGGTGGAAAAGAGAGACTATCATGGAAATACTTGTGTGAGAATTACGTTCACTCCAAACATTGTAATCTGCAGTTGATGTAATAAGCAGGAGAAATTAATATTATGGCAATAACATTCAGCAATCCTTATCATTGCACATACAACAGTTGACTTCTTTGTTCATCATTATTAAATTGCAGTTAAAATTACCAATATATATAAATCTGATCCACTTTAACATTGTATCAGAGCCAACATAAGTAAAATATCCAATCAGACTTATATAGGTGAGATTATGCTCTATATCTTCTCCAATATATTCAACTCCCTTCTACACATCAAAATGGTGAATGGTGTTATATTTGAGGATCGACTTGAAGGAGCTTCCAACTTTGTATCTTGGAAGTTTAGTATCATGTTTGCATTAAGAGAAAATGAATTAGATGAGTTCGTAAAGAAAGTTACACCGGAACTAGAAGAAGAAGATGAAAAGCCTCAATGGATGAGAAAGAATAATAAATCCATGAAGATTTTTGTTGACTTAGTCAAAGATCATATTGTGCCAATTATCTCCAAGATGCAGACTACCTATGGCATGTTTAAATATTTAGAAAACATGTATGATATAAACAACACAAGCTGAGCTCTTGTTCTAAAGCAACAACTCCATCATGTCAAAATGATAAAAGGTGAATTAATCACCTCATACTTCATGAGGATTATTGAATTAAAAGATCAACTCTCTACTATAGGTCACATAATATAGAGAAAAGAGTTAACAATGCTGGCACTAAATGGTCTCCCCTCCTCATGGGAGGCATTTATTCAAGGGACAAGTGTAAGATCAAAACTTCCTAAGTTTGATCGATTAAAGCAAGATTGCATTCAAGAAGAGTCTAGATTGGCTATCAGAGGCATTGGCTAAAGCTCCATAAATGAAGATATTTATGTTCTTGCCTCCCACTCCACAAAGATGCAAAGTAAGAAAGGAAATTTCAAAAGGAAGAAAGATAAGGAATCTAATGGTGCTCCTGCATTCAAAATAAGGAAGGATATTTTATAAATCCAATACTTTATATATGACAAATATGGTCACTATGCAATGCAATGTCCAACGAGGACTATGCCTCAAGCTTCCATTGTGAATGTTGGTCAAACTCCTCCACAAAAGGATTCAAATGGATTCATATTTTGATTTGAAAGAGATAAGTTTTCCTATTTTTTGGGTTGAGTAATTTTCATGAATTTAATATTTAGTTTTCTTCTTAATTCATGTAATTACATTATGCATGTTATTTGTGAAACAACTTTGTCAGTAGATGTTCACTTACAACAACTACATTTGGATATCTTGTGCTTTGAATTTCTTCAATTTACTATGAGAAATTTGTCTCTTACATTTAGGACTTCTTTAGAATCACAGTTTGTTGTTTTTCAAGCTATAGAGTTTTGAAGTTCTATTTGTGATGAAGAGATTAAAATGCAGGAGGAATATGCAGAGGACTTTAGTGAAGATTCTGAGATTTTGCATTTCCATTTTTTATAAAACAAATATCTACCTGCAGAGGTGCAACAACTCACTTGTGAAAGTCATAGAGGCACTTTTGTTGGTAATGATAGCATCTAAGATTCAAAGCCAAGATTGAGACTAGAGGGCTCTTTCAATGAGAGGGAGCATACTGAAGGGGGATTTTATTCTAAATCTTAAGATGATTGTATTCCTGCCTAGGGCTTCATCTTATGATAGTAGATCCATGATGGTTTTTGGATCTAGTACTTCCAACCCTATGAGGATCATACTGGATGATGAGAGTCTCTTAAAGAATGATATCTTCCATGATTGGCACCATGTGAGCAGGGGATGCTTTTGTGACAAAGGGAGCAACTAAGAGGATGCGCTTCTATTGATATCTGAGGATCTTGGTTATATTGGTTAAGAGGGAGTGAACCATGTCAAGATGGTTTCTCTAGTGATCAGTCAAAGGACTATGGTTCATGAGATGGAGTCCCATTTATTTAGGTTGGAAAGTCTTTATGCTGACTTCTAGGTCATTATATTCCTCAATAGATGAATACTTGGTGAGCTTGGAATACACCAAGAGTGATGCAGACTCCAACATTGTATTTCATGAAAGCTCAAAGCATGTGAAGATAAGGTATCACTATGTTAGAGACATGGTGGAAAGGTATGCTATTCACTAATGTATTCTTCTTTTCAAAAGATGTTTTAAAGTGTAAACTCTTGTGATTGCATTTCTCTTTGAGAGAGACTTAAGGAGAAAGCCCTTATCTACACCCTCTAATATGGTTTATGGTGGATTCCATGTGTGTGACTCCATGATAATTTTGGTTCAGTATTTGATGAGCCCCTATGAACATTATTGTGAGGTGACAATCTCTCAATAGTGAACACTTGTAAATATGATCATTATCATAAGGTGATGATCTTACGATATTGATTGATCATACCATTATGATGGATATCATGGGACATGATATCTATGGACATGTCATAATGTTTTATATCTCTATAGTAATATATATA
The DNA here is from genome assembly GCF_030272615.1 of Cryptomeria japonica. Lineage (NCBI taxonomy): Eukaryota > Viridiplantae > Streptophyta > Pinopsida > Cupressales > Cupressaceae > Cryptomeria > Cryptomeria japonica. The sequence goes on from NC_081407.1 coordinate 937,865,819, forward strand.
TGGATATTCTATAATGGTGGATATCATGAGATGGGATATCCATGAATAAGCCATAATGGTGGATATTACATAAAGAGATACTCATGGTGGATTTCATGTGACGTGAAATCCATGGAAATGCCATGAAGTAATATCTTTAGATATACCATGATGGTGGATATCATGAGACGTGATATCTATAGACAAGCCATAATGGTGGATATTACATTAAAATATTTATGGTGGACATCATGTGATATGGTATTCGTAGATATGCCATAACTTCTAATATCACATTGAGGTGATATCCTCCCCTCACACAATAAATTGAACTAGTGTAAGGTGTTATTACTTATTGAAGGATAGAAATATTTCTATGAATAGCATGAGATGTGATATCCATGGATATGCCATATCTCCTAATATCACAGTGAGGTGATATCTTTCTCTTTCATAGATGAATCTATTGTGATCATAATAAGGTATTGTAGGATATAAGATTATCCTCCCTTTCTAAGAGGGAGTGTTAAAATAAATAGCATTGGTCGGATGAACCAAATGTCTAATTAGCCTTATGGTCTTATTCATTTGTCTTGTATTCATCTGTAAATCTATCCTTATTATTTTGATCACATATAGATATATATTCATCTATGTAACCATTTACTTATTGATTGGTTAATATTATGATTAATATTATAATCAACATTTTGAATAATTAGTAACAACCTTGTGTTACTAATTATTCATAATATTAATTATATTATTTCATTATTTACTTTACCAATTCATTGTAAATGATAGCATATAATTATTGGTTTACTTGACCAATTAGTTTGCAAGAGAACCCAATGATATGATCATGGGTTATGCATTGGTCATAGACTGTTGATGTGACTCACATAGGCATCATGACTCCTTGAGGAATCATTTCAGTTCTACAAGGATTCGTGCCTCCTTTATGGACCACAATCAGTTATATAGACAATGTTGTCAAGGGAAGTAAGATATAAGAAAAATAGATAAAAAGATTGATGGTCTTCCACAGGTGGAAAAGAGAGACTGTTGTGGAAATACTTGTGTGTGAATTACGTTCACTCCAAACATTATAATCTAGAGTTGATGTAATAAGAAGGAGCAATTAATATTGTGGAAATAACATTCAACAGTCCTTATCATTGCACATATAGTAGTTGACTTCTTTGTTCATTATTATTAAATTATAATTAAAATTATTCATATATATAAATACAATCCACTTTAACACTTCAAACCTATCTCTGTCTCAACCATAGCCTTAAATTTTTTTAATTTCTCTAGAGCTTTGGATTTCTCCCTCAAGAAAGTATCCCACATCATCCTTGAATATGTTAGGACCTAGAGGCAACTGAGAGGGGGGGTGAATCAGTTGTCTAATAATTTCAACCCAAATATAACTTAATCAAACCTGATGCATAATACATGTAAACCAAAATTAACGTCAATTGACAAATTAGCAATTAATATTAATATCGGTGAAACTCAATGCATAAAATAGAAAGAGAAACAACATCCACAACACATAACATAGAGATTTGTACGTGAAAACCCTATAAGGGGAAAAAACATGGTGGGAAACCTTACCCACAATCAGATGATACTAATGCAGATAGTATGTGTATACAAACGGGGTGTGTACATGCAAAAAGGCCAACCGCCTAGAGTTCATTGCTTAATCACAAAATAGGAGTCACGCTGACTACAATTGGATGGTTAAATCCAATGATAATGTACTGCTCAAAGTAGCATCTCCAATGTTGGATTCACTACCGGTTAAGCTCTGATAATCACCTTCAAACCTTCCTTGAACCTTCTCTATGGTCTTCTCATATGATCTTCAATATTCACACATACCATGTTACAATACCATAACTTTACTTACAATATTCTACTATCTCTATCTCACAAATGAGATCTTACATATATATACCAAAACCTAAGACCAAATGTGTAGGTCATCTTACCAAGAATATTACAATTAAACCAATTACAAATAAGTCAAGATGTGATGCATCAAGTTGGCTCAATACATATACAACAATATCCAATTAATTAAATCATCGCAATAACATTTCATGCTGGTCTGGAATAGATAATGCATGACAGTCCATAACCTAGACCAATTTGTTGGTAATAGCAAATATGTCAACCCGATTAGACAAATAACCAAAATACCAAAACCAAGTGTCCAAACCATGTCTTCAACATAACCAACTAATCTCCAGATGATAACAAGTCATCTTCGATGTTGGTGTACAATATAACCTATCGGTGAATGATATATTGATGACTGTGCATAAGTCAATGAACTTGTCGGTGAACATAATGTGTTGGTTCAACATAACCAAAGATCTTTGGAAGGATAAGTGTTGACATCAATAACAAAACTAATGCAACACATCCATAATACCAACAAAATAGTCATCAATCAACAACATGAAATATCTCTCCTTGCAAGCTTCTAAATCTAGAAGGTCCACACAAATCAGTTTGCACAAGATCCAATAATCCATTTGAGAAAAGCTTATTACTCTTAAAAGAAATTTTGGTTTATTTCCCTAACTGACATTCCTTGCACATAGGGTTAGTAGGTTTTCATCAACTTAGGAAGATCTCTCAAAGCCTGAGAAGAACTTATCTTAACAAAGTTATCAAAATTCACATGACACATCCTTCTATGCCATAACCAACTTTCATGAATCCGAGAAATCAAACATCTTTTACTGACACTATTTAAGTGAAAGATATTACCTTTAGTCTTTGTACTTGATGCAATCTTAATTCCAAAGCTACCCAAGATTCTACACTTGCCATTTTTAAACTAAAGGTCATATCCCTTGTCAACCATTTGTCCAACACACAAAATATTATGTTTTAAATCTTCTGCATACAATACATCATCAATATTATGCTTACCATCAAGAGAATTGAAACCTCTACCATGGATTATACCATCTTTGTCATCACCACACTTCACAACTCCACCTTCATGTTAAGTTCTGATACTAAATGTAAAGTACTAATGTCAATAGCTAACAAGATGAGAAGGGGGGGGTGAATCATACAAACTTAGTACACCATAAAATCAACAGATTCAACCTCGGTAACTTATACTTCAGCAATATAACCAAAAACTACTAAACATGCATACTCATAAACACATAATCAACATAACACATATAACACCAGATTTAACATGGAAACCCAAATAGGGAAAAACCATTGTGGGATTTCAGACCCACTAAGAAATATACTCTTCTAGAGTATGCTCGGCTAAAAGAAAATCCTATTAAATATTACAAACACATTGCTAGATGTGACCCAGTTAAGGGATTTCCCTCAAATATGTTAGGCTCTTCACTTTGTTAGAAGTGACCTTATCAAAGGATTTCAAACACTCATTTAGAATGTTACCTTGCTAGAGGGTTTACAAATAAGACTGTTAAGTCCACTTGGTTAAGAGATTTTCTGTCACTTTACAAAATATCAGTAATAAAATATATCTACAACTTCACATCTAAAATGCTAAAGCAGATTCTATTTTGCTCAAAACAATCTAGTCATAGGACTTATCTTGTCCCTTTGTTGGGCTCCCTACTCTGTTATTCAAACAGGTCTTCAAGCTTCCATGCTTGGTAATCACTATGTAGCATCCCTATGCTTACACTTGCCCACATACATTGTTTATCAACAATTCCTTATTTATAAACAATTTTCTAACTGCTAAATCTCCTTGATCACATTTCCCATGATCAATCTTAGTCATCAGATCTTCAATCTTGACTAGGTTCAATGCATCCTTCGATCTGAAAAATGTTTTACCTTGCCTTGGGACTTGCATTCCTTTCTTGGAACTTGGACAAGGTTATTGCGGTTCAATCTGAGCTGTAGATCTTCCTGCCGATCTTCCATTGCCATAGATCCTTAACAAACTTTATGTGTGGCATACCAATCATTTATACATCTCCAGCTCATCATTGTCTTTCATTAAATAATGCTTTTATCCATCCAATGCGCTTTGTCATATCTCGGTTGCAACTTGGTAAATACTAAAATTTACTCGGTAGACATTCTGCCTTCATTAACTGATATTGATAACCTTAGGGTTTACCGACTAGGTTCTTTTCTTGGTGACATAGTATAGTATTAACCTTACAATCAACAACATATGTAGGATATCACAACAATTTAAATATCACGATCTCATCATTGTCTAACTTGGTAATAGTTTCCCATTGAATAACTTATTTCTTCTCTTATTCATCACATTCTTTCTGTGTCACTTACCAACCACTTAATACTCATCAAATCAATCTTCTTAAGATATGGCAACATCATACTGAATCAAAAAATCAATTTCTTGACATCAATGACAAAATAATGTTATAAAGATAGTTATCATCCTTTTTCAGTTATATCAATAATCTTCAGCAACCTTCTCAATATCCTTAATGAATATCAACAATCTCTTTCTACTGAAAATGCCAACAATCTCCCCCTTTGGCATTGATGGCAAAACCAACAATTAAATGGTAATACCAACAAGATATTCAAATTGATTTGGATTTAGATTGCTGTTAGACTTCTCCTATTATCCTTGAGCTGTAGACTTCTTCTGAAGTCTTCTCCCCCTGTCATTAGTCTCTAGTTATCTTCTTTATTTAGGATTTTACCATTTAGTCTTCTCCCCCTTTGACAACAATGCCAAAAAGTAAAAGAACTAATTCATGATTTCTTCCTCTATGAAGTGATTTGTCTTGTTGTGTATCATCTCAGTCTCGGTCAGAGCAACTTGTCTCTATTCACTATTTTCTGTACACCTTTAGGCAAACTCCTAAAGTGTAAATCAACATCAATCCACACATAATATTCTATAGATTCATCGAATTGATTCTTTCACCAAACTCTGTCAGTGAGTAGAAGATAGGGGTAGGACCCCTAACTTACTTCTAAGATACTCAAAAGTGTCCCTTGGTAGTGGCTTGGTGAAGATGTCTATTATTTGCTCCTTTGAACTGATATATTCTAGCACAACTTTCTTCTCTTGAACTTCTTCTCTGAGATAATGATACTTTATAGAGATATGCTTTGTCTTAGAGTGCATTACCAGATTCTTTGAAATGTTAATGGCACTAGTATTATCACAGAATATAGTTACTGGCTTGGTAACTTTCTCATTTATACCTTCCAACAGTTGTTTGATCCATGCTATATTTGTACAATTCAATGTTGCAGCAACATATTCAGCTTCTACTGTTAACTGTGAAATACATCCTTGTTTCTTACAAAGCCAACTTACTAGTCTTTCTCCCAAAACGAAAGCTCCACCACTTGTGCTTTTCCTGTCATCTATGTTGCCTGCCCAATCAGCATCAGTATAAACTTTTAAATCAAAATCATTCCTCTTTTCATATACTAAGCCATAATCTTCAGTGCCTCTCAAGTATTTGGAAATTCTCTTGATTGTTGTCATATGGGTTTCCTTAGGATCTGCAGAAAATCTTGCAACAATACCTACTGCATGTGCTATATCCGGTCTACTATGCACAACATATTGCAACTTCCCAATCATAGATTGGTAAAGTGTCTCATCAATAGATGCAGATTCATCATTCTTTGATAGTTTACAGTTAGTAGTCATAGGAGTACTTACTGGTTTAGAATCCTCCATTCCAAATTTCTTCAAGATTTCCTTTATGTATTTGGATTAAGTAATGAAAATTTCATCTTTCATTTGCAGTATCTATAAACCTATAAAATACTTTATCTCACTGATTAGTGACATCTCAAATTCTTTGCTCATTTCATTTCCAAAGTTCTTGCATAAGGAGTCATTACCACAAAAAATAACATCATCAACAAATATGGCTAAGATCAGTATTCCATTATCCTCATCATTCTTCATGTGCATGTTTCTATTTTCACTTGTTCTTATAAAACCAATCTTGATTAAATAAGAGTGCAGTCTCTCATACCATGCTCTAGGTGCTTGTTTCAGACCATATAAAGCTTTGTTTAGTTCACATACCTAATCTTTACTCTTGTCTTCAACAAATCCTTTAGGCTATTCAATATAAACTTCTTCTTCTAGTATACCATTCAAAAATGCAGATTTAACATCCATTTGATATACCTTGAAATTTTTGAAAGCAGTATATGCCAACAATGTTCTTACTCCCTCAAGTCTAGCCATAGGTGCAAAGGTCTCACCATAATCTATTCCTTCTTCTTGAGCATAACCTTTGCAAACTAGTCTTTTTTTGTTGTGAATGACCTCACCTTTTTCATTTAGCTTGTTTCTGAAAATCCACTTAGTACCGATTACATTTTTGTCCTTCGGTCTTGGGATCAGTGTCCATGTGTTATTCTTCTTGATTTGATCAATCTCTTCTATCATAGCATTTACCCAATCTTCACTATTAAATGCCTCTTTTACTATTCTCGGTTCAAATTCAAATATCAGGCATGTGTTATGTCTCAGTTTGTTCCTTGTCATCACTGGATCATCCTTATCTCCTATAATCTGACTTGACATATGATGTCTTCTAACATATTTGGATAATATAGGCTCGGTAGGTTTTGTATGATCTTCTTCATCACTTGGTAACTGGACATTATCTTCATTTTCTTCAGCAACTTTCTCAGTAGGACTTCTCGGTTGAACATAAACAAAATCTTCATAATCTTCTAGTTCTTTGGAATTTCCTTCATCATTTCTTTCTGCAAATTCATCAATTTTCACATTTACACTTTCTACTATTTTGTTAGATGAATTGATCAGACATTTAAATGCTTTACTTCTAGAAGAATAACCAAGAAATGTTCCTTCTTCACTTTTCTGATCAAACTTTCTATTTCTGTCATCTTTATGAACATAGCATCTACTTCCAAAGATTTTTAAATAACTTACATTAGGTTTCTTGTCATACCAGATCTCATATGGAGTCTTCATAGTTCCTTTCTTCAGTTAAACTTGGTTCAGGGTGTAAACTACAGTGCTGATTGCTTCTCTCCAAAATGTTTGAGGTACCCTCTTTTCTATCATCAAGGTTCTGGCACAATCCACAATTGATCTATTTCTTCTCTCGGCTATCCCATTTTGCTGAGGTGTTCTTGGTGCAGACACTTGCCTTTTTATACCATGATCATTGCAAAATAAGTTAAATTCATTAGAAGTGAACTCTCCTCCTCTATCAGATCTAAGACATTTCAGCTATCTTCCTATTTCATTTTCAACTCTTGCCTTGTACCATTTGAACATTTGAAAAGCTTTTGATTTTTCTTTTAAAAACATAACTGACATCATCCTTGAGTAATCATCCACAAATAATATGAAATATTTATCACCATAATAACTTTGAACTTTCATGGGACCACAAAGATCAGTGTGTACTAGGTCTAAAATTCCTTTAGAAGTGTAGGACTTACTTGTAAAGCTTGATCTTGTCATCTTACCCATCTGGCATCCTCAACATATAGCATTCTCAGCTTTTTCTAGACTCGGTAGACCTCTTACTCAGTGCTTCTTACTTATTTTGATCAGATTATCAAAATTTACATGACAAAACCTTTTATGCCATAACAGGTATCATCAATCTTTGCATAAAGACACTTGTTCCGAGTTGAGTCAAGATGAAATGTATTACCTTTTATTTGTATCTTGGTAGTAGCTAACTTTCCATGCTTGTCATGAACTTTGACAATTCCTTTCTAAAATTATATTTGGTATCTTGTATTGTTTAGCTGTGCTACACTCAACAAATTGTATTTCAAACCTTCAACCCAGTATACATCATCACATTTAGCATTGTCAAGAAGTGTTATAGATCCTTTACCTTTCACCGGACATGGTGCATCATTACCAAATCTTACATAGCCTCCATCATAGTCTTCTGATTTAACAAACTTGTGTTTATCACCTATCATGTGATGTGAGCATCCACTATCTATGATCCAAGAATCATTATTATTTATGTGAGATACTAGGGTTTTTTCTTCATATCTTTCTTCATCAGATCCATCTTTAATAGCCACATAAACAACTTCCTCTGTATCTATTTCATCAGATTTGTCATCGTTGGATTCCTCATCAGCTACTAGGCATGTCTTTTTGTCTCTCCTTCTGAAGTCTTAGTGTCCTCTATATTGGTTGTCTTTCTGCCTATTATCTCGATATTCTATCTTTTCACTAGATTCTTTGTCAAGACAGTTAGAAGCCATATGTCCTATTTTATCACAATTGAAACATTTTAAAGGTAGCTTTCCTTTATACTTACCTTTTCCTCTCGATAACCTTCTCACTAATAATGCTTCAAACTCTTCTTGCTTCTTGATTTCCTCATATAATTTGTGCACTTCTTCCATGTTCTTGTGAAATCTTTCACTTGCTCCACTGTGATTCCCTTTAGAGTACTTATTGATTCTATCATTGTAATCATCAGATTCACCAATATGAAAAGAACTGAATGTAGATTCTTCTTTATTTATCGAAGACCCACTGTTATCAAAATTACTTAACTCAAATGCATGTAGCTTACCAATAGTAGCATCCAAAGAAAATGGCATGTTAGGTATAGACCTTAATTCATTGATTGTAGAGACTCGAATGGCATAAGCAGGTAGAAGTGTTCTTAACAACTTACTTGTTACATCCTTTTCTTCAATAGTTCCTCCTACTCCTTTAATTTGATTGACAGTCTCCTTTAACCTTGTACTGTATTGGGTTATGTTCTCATCTTCATTCATTCTCATGGATTCAAGTTGTCCTCTTAGACTATCTACTTTTCCTCTTTGAACATGTTCATTACCGCTATACATAGATATGAGCTTAGTCCAAATTGCTTTTGCATAATTGCAGCCTTCTAAATCATTAAACTCTGAGTCGGTCAATGCTGATGTTATTTCAATCATAGCTTGAATATGTTCTTGATTTGTCTTTATCTCTTCCAAGGTCATTGGGTTGGTGCTCGATGCAATGTAATCATTCTCTAGATAATATGTTGCATATTCTCCAATTCCTGATAAATGCAGCTTCATCCTTTTCTTCCATGTGGAGAAACTTGACTTGTTCAGCTTTGGTGCATCCCTTTTATACATCTTTGGATCTTTGTCTCAAGTACCTTTAAACTTTTTCTTCTGGAGTCCAAAGCTCTGATACCAATTGTTAAGTTATGATACTAAATGTAAAGTACTGATGCCAATAGCTAACAAGATGAGAGGGGGGTGAATCATACAAACTTAGTACACCATAAAATCAACAGATTCAACCTTGGTAACTTATACTTCAGCAATATAACCAAAAACTGCTAAACATGCAAACTCATAAACACATAATCAACATAACACATATAACACTAGATTTAACGTGGAAACCCAAATAGGGAAAAACCATTGTGGCATTTCAGACCCACTAAGAAATATACTCTTTTAGAGTATGCTCGGTTAAAAGCAAATCCTATTAAAGATTACAAACACATTGCTAGATGTGACCCGGTTAAGGGATTTCCCTCAAATTTGTTAGGATCTTCACTTTGTTAGAAGTGACCTAGTCAAAGGATTTCAAACACTCATTTAGAATGTTACCTTGCTAGAGGGTTTACAAATAAGACTGTTAAGTCCACTCGGTTAAGAGATTTTCTGTCACTTTACAAAATAACAGTAATAAAATATATCTGCAACTTCACATCTAAAATGCTAAAGCAGATTCTATTCTACTCAAAACAATCTTGTCATAGGACTTATCTTGTCCCTCTGCTGGGCTCCCTACTCTGTTATTCAAACAGGTCTTCAAGCTTCTATGCTCAGTAATCAGTATGTAGCATCCTTGTACTTACACTTGCCTGCATACATTGTTTATCAACAATTCCTTATTTATAAACAATTTGCTAACCGCTGAATCTCCTTGATCACATTTCTCATGATCAATCTTAGCCATCAGATCTTTAATCTTGAAATGTTTTACCTTATATTGGGACTTGTATTCCTTTCTTGGAACTTGCACAAGGTTATTGCAGTTCAATCTGAGCTGTAGATCTTCCTATCGATCTTCCGTTGCCATAGATCCTTAACAAACTTTATGCACGGCATACCAATCATTTATACATTTGTAGCTCATCATTGTCTTTTATTAAATAATGCTTTTATCCATCTAATGTGCTCTGTCATAACTCAGTTGCAACTTGGTAAATACTAAACTTTACTCGGTAGACATTCCACCTTCATTAACGGATATCAATAACCTTAGGGTTTACCGACTAGGTTCTTTGCTCAGTGACATAGTATAGTATTAACCTTAAAATCAACAACATATGTAGGATATCAAAACAATCTAAATATCATGATCTCATCATTGTCTAACTCGGTAATAGTTGCCCATTGAATAACTTATTTCTTCCCTTATTCATCACATTCTTTTTGTGTCACTTACCAACCACTTAATACTCATCAAATCAATCTTCTCAAGATATGGCAACATCATACTGAATCAGAAAATCAATTTCTTAATATCAATGACAAAATAATGTTATAAAGATAGTTATCATCATTTTTTAGTTATATCAATAATCTTCAGCAACCTTCTCAATATCCTTAATGAATATCAACAATCTCCTTCTACTAAAAATGCCAACACTTCATACTTTTCCAAGCTCACAAAATTACTCTTATCACTTATCATATGATGAGAGCATCTATTGTCTATCACCCATTCATCTTTCTCTTCAACCTATGTAGCCAAAGCTCTTTCCACATTCATGTAGCTAGAAAAGTCAGTAGGAATTGGATCATCTTCCTTAATAGCAATAAACACCAATTCATTATCACTTGTATTCCCTTATCTAATTCATCATCTGACACACATTCATCAACAACATAATAACATCTCCTCTAAATTTTAGGCTTGAAATTTTTTCTAGGAACTCCTTCCGAACACCTTGAGGCAAAATGATCTATCTTATTGTAAGAAAAATATTTAAGAGGCAACTTTCCTTCATACTTACCGGATCCTTTGCATAATATCTTGGCATTAAGTGCTTCAAGCTCCTTAATCTCTCGCTCTCCTTATTCAATTTCCTTCATATCTTTCCCATACATGGACATCCATCTTGAAGAACTTTCTCCCGAATCATATCTCTACTACCCATTCCAGAAATAGCGGCTTTGAATAAAAATTTTACCTTCAAACTAACTTAATTCAAAGGTTTAAATCTTACCAATCAACATGTCCCTAGTCACATCAATCATAGTCCAGATCTCCTCAATAGAAGCAACTTTATGTATGTAGGATCTAGGTAAATCTTTGAGCACTTTAGCAAAAATCTTTGATTCTTCCAAATTTCCATTGGTACATTTGATATTGCACACAAATTATTTTGATGCAGTTTCCTTCACCCACTCCAATCTACTCAATCACTTTGTCCTGGATCCCCGCTGTTCATTTGATCTTGAGCCACAAACCTTTGCTATCCTCTGTGATTGTCGCAGTCAACATTTAATATTGACCAAGCACCAACAACCTCATTGACACGATACATCACCGACCTCTGCATGCTTTCCACTTCAACTCCACAAGGCATCCCTATCAGTATCCATCTCATCTTAGACCTATGTGTTGGTTTAGACAGGATCACCAATCAAACACTTAACCGGTACACACCTACCAGTACATCATACTTTACCAATTAAACTTCTTGTCATTGTCTTCTCTGTCTTGCCAATTGATCACATTTCCTCAATCATCAACCATGTCGGTCCTCAATAGCTATCTAGGAGGACTCACCATGTGCATCTTCAATAGAGTGAGAGTACTTCACTTTTGTCTCTCTATTAACTTAGTTGTATGCCAATATCCACCTTTTTTACCAGTTGGCATGTTTCTACCTTCATACTAGTAATGTGCATGATATCTTCATGCCATCCATCTCCAACTACTATGCATCTATGACAACACCACTTTCCATCAGCATCCTGGTAACTCCATGTGTGCAACTCCAGATCCTTATATTCATTTGACTGGTTCTCCTCTCAACCAGTTCACCAAGGTGGAAAACTTGCCATCTTAACTTTTCCTTCTATGTTCAGGTAGCATATCATGTCTTCACATGCTGATCTGGTGCACATATCTGATCTCAAACTTTGGAGGCTTCCTCATCGTTAATATTAGTCATCTGATCTATGCATCCAATTGCCTACCTTTTCTTACTCTTACTATTTTATCCTGGAGATTCATGATGTATGCCATGTATACTATGGGATAAGAAAGGTATTCTAACTTACCGGTGGGAAGAATAGATAAATGCACTTCAACTACTAGACACCAATGGAAGAGGATATTTGTCACCTGCCAGTATTACTGTGATATTCTTAAGGACTAGATACATCTTCAACTTGACATATATCTCGGTAGCATTTCCATATATCATCTTTTCTCACTGAAACAACACACTCTTTGTCAACCTTCTCTTCATCCGGTGGGAGTCCTGCTAGTTGACAACATACTAGCATACTGGTTGCACTGCTAACCCTTCATTAGTTCATACTACAACAAAATTTACTGGTCATAAGCTTGTTGATTCATATCACTAACCAATCTCTTCTCCCAAGATTGTTCGATATCAGTTGTCCACTCTACCAGTTAATAACACTGACAACTATACCGGTGAACACCAAAGACACTTTTCTCATATTGGTTGTCCTGTTATATTGATAACATGCTATACTAGTTGACATCAATGAAAACACAATACCAACAATCTCCCCCTTTGGCATTGATGTCAACACATGTAGTATTCGGTATACTACAAATTATTTCTCCCCCTTTGACAACAATGGCAAAGGGTCTTGACATCCAGTATACTACAAGCTCTCTCTCCCCCTTTTCTATTTGTACTGCAAATGTTATCTCTCCCCTTTTCTACTAGTTGCTTCTTCCCTTTTGACGACTATGCTTTGCAACCTCTCAATTAGAAGCACTTGAAATTGAGGTCTCAAACACCAACTGACACCAATTGTGTATATCAATCTGATACCAATTGTAGGAGAAACTAATTGTTGAAAAGTGTGTCAGTAAACTTCACTTACCTACCGGTTAGATTGCAACTTCTCCATCTAACACCAATGATATATTCTTCCTCTAAAGGGGTTTCTCTAACACCAATTTTTGGTGGAAATCAGGCACCAGTCTGACATATTCTCCCCCTATGCAGGTGACTCTTGCTCTTTGTTCACATCTGCCTGTATATCGGTCTATGGTGCAACACAAGTGAAATGGTATGATGATTTTGGTGATGAAGGTGAAGAAGCCCAGTCAAACAATGAACCAAAATAAGCATCCAATAAGGTCCCGAACTGGTATGTGTAAAAAAACCACTTGGAAGAGCAGATTTTAGGTAATAAGAGTGATGGTGTGCAGACTAGAAAAAAACTTGCTCGAAATGATGAACAAGTCAATTTTTGCCTCATGACTTAAATGGAACCTAAGACATTCAATGAGGCCAGCAAAAGCTAGAAATGGATGGATACAATGGAAGAAGAGTTGCAATAGATTGAGAATAACAAGACTTGGGAATTATTCCCTAGACCGACAGACAAGAACATCATTGGCACCAAATGTGTCTACTGGGAAAAGATGGATGAAGAATGTAAAAATTCTAGGCATAAAGATAGACTTGCATGCAAGGGTTACTCTCAAGTAGAGGGCATTGATTTTGAAGAAACATTTGCACCAGTAGCTAGACTAGAAGCAATTAGGATGTTCCATCTTTTTCTTCCTATAAAGGTTACAAAGTGTATCAAATGGATGTGAAATTTGCTTTCCTAAATGGAAATTTAGAAGAGGAAGTATACATTGAATAACCGAAAGGTTTTCTGCTACATGATATTGAAACCTTTGTGTGTCGGTTTAAGAAAGAATTGTATGGGTTTAAGGACTTTGTTGATTAGATGAAAATAAAATTTGAGATGTCCATGCTTTGAGAGATGTCATTTTTTCTTGGTTTGCAGGTTTCACAACAAGACAAGGGAATTTTCATCTCTCAAACCAAGTATGCTCACGACATGCTGAAGAAATTCCAAATGGAAGACAACAAGCTAGTAAGTACTCCCATGGTGATCGGATGCAAACCGAGAAAGAATGATGAGTCACCAGTAGTGGATCACACCTTGTATAGATCCATGATTGGCAGTTTATTGTATATACTACTTCTAGACCAGATATACTGCAGGAAGTGTGTATGGTGGCTAGATTTCAAGCAACACCTAAGCAGTCATATATGAATGCAGTCAGCAGAATTTTTAGGTACCTACAGGGGAAACTCAATTATGGATTATGGTACCCTAAACAAGGGGAATTTACCTTGGAAGCATGTACACAGATGTTGATTGGGCAGGCTGCATTGATGATCGAAAGAGCACAAGTGGTGGTGCACTTGGTTTTCATCAAAACTGATTAACCCAAGAACACCTGCAATTGATTTATGAAGTAGCCAGTTCAATCTATGAAGAACCTCAGGGCTTGGACAACATGACAAGGATATGAATCCTTCTACTCTTCAGGCTCTACAAAACCTAAGCGGGTATACCTTTGAAGCTTAAAATTCAAACTCATTACCCACATATGACAACATCAATAAAGAAGATAGATCTCATAAACGGTTCAAAAACAAGAAGGGTACTATAGATAGGCTAAATCTACATTGACAACTCAACAATGTTTGAATCATGAGATGGAGGGACACTTCTACATAACATAAAACATAAAAAGATATTCTGATTTTGGATTTTTAAATGATGTTCTGACAACCCTTAAATGTTACAAAAGACCAGTGCCTTATCCAAGCCACATAGTCATGCATAAAACTGGAAGAGAAATCTCAGATGCAAGTTCCTTTCAACATTAAATTTTCATGTATCAATGCCTTACATAAATACAATTTTCTGCCCTGTCATAAAATCATGCTTACACATCCAATATATAACATCATTAATGTTGGGTTTTAGGATTTAAATTCTTCCTTGAAGAATACCCAAAAGACAAACATTACACTCTTAGAGAAGGATAAAGGAGACAAATCCAAATTATCCTTGACAATATGAAATTGTATGAATCTGAATACATTTTGGAGACAATTTCATGGAAAATCACATATGCCTTGCATATGTGTGAACCTGCAAACTGAAACAAGACCTATAGTAAAGACAACACTGAAAACCTTGAAGAACACATTGTCATTTGCAAAAATAAAAAGATGCCATCACTGGAACCTGCAATTTCAGATTTCTCCCTTGGAGAAAATCTCTCAAAAAATAGAACCCCTACAAATGAGAAGAATTGAGAATAAGAAGAGGAGGGAAAGATCATATCAGCATAGCACACTGCCAAGTGTCCCTTTTCCTAACTGAATTTTAATCTCTTTCTCTTTCCTATGGAAAATTCTCTTGAAGTATCCCATATCTATTGAAACTAACTCCGCAACTACATTCCTTATCTCGAGAGCTTTCTGGCAATATATAATACTTTCCATTTTGAGTAAAAATAGAGCCCTAGGTGAATTAATCACTCATGTGTGCATAATCATTTAAATTTTTCATTTTTTAATATAGTTGAAACTATATATTAAACTTGAAAATAACTTTGATTTCTCACCTCTGCTTTTGCTTGACGCCCTGCCACGTGGTGACCTCTAATTGGTCGATGGGGTCCATTGGGTGCCATCTGGGATGACACCTCATCATTCTGCCACGTGTCCGCCACCAAGCTGCTTGCTCATCACCATGTCATCGCCATGTGTCTGCCACCTATGTGCCATTGGGATGGGACCTGCCTACTGGACCACCAACTGGACCTGCCACCTGGCTTTTGCCATTTCGTGATAGGTAACTGGCATGCATCTTCAGGCTCTGAAATCACGCGAACCATTGGATCTTTCCAAACTTGCTCGGTCTTTAACACTTTGCGATCCGCCTAGGTTTTTCGCCATTTCACAGCCCTTAACGCGCTTGCATCTCTCTGCAAAGTCACGTCGGTCGTCGATTTGCTCGGAACCTGCTCGCTGGTTAAGTTGGCCTTTCCCTGCAAAATTTTGCTTGCCTGCCTCGGGATCCATGCCTATGTGGGGTCCACCTATCACCGCCCAGTCAGCCTCCTCGATCACCTCGAGAAGCGCACCCACGCGTGTGGGGTCCACCTTGGGTGCCCAAGGC
The DNA here is from genome assembly GCF_030272615.1 of Cryptomeria japonica. NCBI lineage: Eukaryota > Viridiplantae > Streptophyta > Pinopsida > Cupressales > Cupressaceae > Cryptomeria > Cryptomeria japonica. The sequence goes on from NC_081407.1 coordinate 937,882,034, forward strand.
ACCTTACGTCAAAAGCCTTGTGGCTTTGACATTATACTTTTGTGGAGATTTATATATAAATATCAAAAAATACCATTTCCCAGTCAATGTGGGATAATGCATTATGCCTAGGAATGCATTTTTGAAGCAATTTCTGAGTGTTTTCATGGCTGCCAATGAAATTCGCCTGGAAGTTCTTTGCCTTTCTTGCTTGCTACATGGGAGAAGGGGATGGAAATTGCATTTGTTTGGAAATTTAATTTCTCTTCATTTACTTTGAAATTCCTATGGGCTCTTTCATTGCCACGCATAGGGAAGGAGGAGCTGCCAAAGGGATTTGCCTTTATTAGAAAATATTTCTACTAACATTTCACCCAACCACAGCTCACAACAAGGAGGATGCCTGGAATTTGTTTTAAACTTTAAAACTTTACTCCCCAAACACCATGTGCCTAGGAGGATGTTGGCTGGAGATCATGGAATTTGGTTATACCATGCCAAAGAGTTTGCTTGAAGTTTCTATTGTTGCTGCTGTTTGCATTTGCCATTGGAAAGATCATGCCTTAGCTTGCCATGCAAAGGAGAAATGGGCAAAGGTTGTGAATCAAACTTTACAGCTGCTAATTGTATTTGTTTGGGAGTTTTAAATTGCACTCCCAACCATCACACACAACAAGGAGAATGCTAGGAAGGTTGTGGAATTTGGCTTTACACTAGCCAAAGGCATTTGTTGGGAAGTTAAGAATGGCATTTGCTTGGAATTTCACCATGGGGCTGCTATATATGAGAGGAAGGAATGGCAATTTTCATTTTCTAGAAAGTTCATGATGCCCTCTTTCAACTTCTATGTTGCCATTGGAGGGAAGACATTGCAATTTAATTGCATTTACTGTTCGCTATGCTGCCCATTTACCACTTTGCTGAAGGTTCTAATCCATCAATTGGATTCGCTGAGAGTTTTTTAATGGCTGCCTAAATCAGTCCATGCATTATTGGGCAATGTGGCATCTCATTGGAAATATGGCCAGCAGCATCTAGTTCATCAAACACTTTTTTTTTAAATGGCTTATACATTTTCATTTCAAATATATATCCATCAATCCATAAACAACAAGTACACTGAAGTCACCTCTCTCCATCCTATTGGTGAATTACAGTCGAGCTGACATTGATATACATTACTCTGAATTAAGACCATTTCGCCATGAAATTAATGCACGGGCATGAGCCAGGTCGGGCCCCAAAGTGGGTTCGACTAAAAAAAAATTTGTTTTCATGCAACTGACCTTTGAAATACCTTAGGAACCTCAAACATACCTCTGGAATCGATCGACACCATTTTCAGATCATAAAATTGAATTTTACAACTTTCAGGCACTTACGCCACATTTTCGCATTTAATCGTGAAGACGTATTTTTCAAGTCGGTCAAAACACCTTTTTGGACCTCGCCATCTGATAGGCGTGTACTCTGATATACAAGGATGAACTCTGCCAAGTGATTTTTCAAGATGAATCCCAAGCAAAGAGATGTTAATTGGCGAAAATGACCAATTGGCTTTGTCGACACTGCGAACCTGATGAAGTCAATGTTCTGGCAACACATGATGCCTTTCTTAAAAATATCAAACGACCTCCATAGACCCTAAAATTTGAAACATAGGTACCCTGAAGTACATATTAAATCTTTGAATTCTCAATTTGACCAAAAGTCTAATTGGGTGCAAATGGCACGCTCATGAAAACGTCTACTTTAATTGATATAGCACTAAAAGTACGAATCACTGAAAACGATGACTCAATGAACCCTTTTGAAAACTGATCAAATGGATTGGCAGAGGCTTGAAACTTGAAACATATCTTGTTATTCATACCAACAATAACCCAGAATAAACATTATGTCATGATACTTACTAAGGCAACTTTTACACTTATGCGAAACATGGCTCCGACTAGGCGCTGAAAACAAGGACTTGTCAAACCATACAAATTGCAAACATATTGAGCTTTGAAAACTGAGCAAATGGATTGCTAGGGACTTGAAATTTTGCAAGATAACTCACATTTATACATACAATTCAATACATTTTGAAATTATTTATGACGATTAACAGGGCAAAAGATATAAACGCCCGAAGTAGGCTACTTAGTAAAATCTACATTTGTGCCTAAAATGCACTTTCAGCTCACCCCTCGAAATGGGTGCCTGATAAACTTATCCAAATTGAATTCTAAAAGTTGCACATCATTTAATAGGCCAAATGAAAGGTGTAGGACATGTTTCCAAAGCCTTAGCCTTTGAAAATCAACCATCTCCATTTTACCCTCTCTCTGACTAGGCCATTCAAACTGACTCATTTTATAATCATTTGAAAATGCAGAGCAAAATTTTGCAGTGGGCCTCTAAACTTGACTCAATTTTAATGAGTCCCAATAGCACTCTTCCTAGGTGATCAGTTTCTCTCATGGCACAACAAGAAGGAGGATTTAGTTTCTCTATCTACTGTTGAGGTAGAATATATTGTTGTTGGCATATGTTGTTCTTAGGTGCTATGGTTGAAGTAGACTCTCAAGGATATTTAGGTACAAATCTCTGATCCTATTCCCATCTAGTGTGGCAATTCAAGTGTTGTAAACAAATCAAAGAACCTGGTTATGCACTCAAGGACAAAACACATAGCCATAAAATATCATTTTATCAGGGAGAAGGTTGAAGAGAAAGAAGTCATGATGGAATATGTCCCTACAGGAGAACAAGTGGTAGACATCTTCACCAAACCATTACCAGTAAGCACTTTTGAGTACTTGAGACACAAGTTGGGAGGTGTGTCACCTACCTCATGTACTTAAGTTTGTAAGGAGATATATGGTTCAAGGGGAGTTCATAGCAGTATCTATATCTCTTGAACCACATGCTGGTCAGAGGGAGAGTTTAGGATTTTATGTCTCAGTACTAGTTGTAATCACAAAGAGGAGATTTTACTAAGGAGGAGTACCCTCAGTCTAATCGGTTAAAGATGAGTCAAAGGGGGAGAATAAACTGGATAATGAAATGCCCTGACCCTTTGTCTGTTAGGGTTTCAAGCAGATCCGAAGCAAATATGAACTAACAATTATATGCAGATTTAAATACAAAAGATAAAGAAATAAAACAGAACATAGATAACACAGAGATTTAACGTGGTTCACCCAGAATGGGTTACGTCCACCATACACAGCCGTCCAATCTTTCTTATTATCCAGCAAAAATAGTACACCAACCTTACAATGCCTTAAGCATCCCAGCTACTTATAACATGCATTTTTAGGGCAACAAACAAAGTCGACGTTTTTAGGGTTTTATTACAATGTCGGTTTTCATCAACGAAAAATAGCAAAAAAAAATTTCTCGGGGGCTGCTGCCCACGAACCCCTACCCGGGGCCCAGCCTGGCCCCAGACCTCGACGAGGATATGTGTTGAGTGTACAACACTTTGTTGATCAATCACCACATTTCAACAATCTCCCACTTGGAGACTGATACTACACAACACCACTGCACATGCAACATCCGTTGGATAAAGCACTAGGACTTGAATGGTATAAATTCCACAATTATCAATCAAGAAGACTAGCAGAAACTGATGAAGAAATCAGCTTCTCCTATGGAACTGCCTTTGTGAACATATTGGTAGGATTCTCACTTGTGTGAATCTTCTCAAGCCGTAACTGACCCTCCTCCAAAACAATTCGGATGAAGTGGTACCTGAGCTGAATGTGCTTTGTCCTTGAATGAAAAGCAGAGTTCTTTGCAAGATGAATGGCACTCTGGCTATCAGTATACAATGGGCTATCCTCTTGTGTCTGACCCAATTCCTTCAGAAAACATTGCAACCAAATCATCTCCTTGCTGGCTTTTGTAGCAGCAACATACTCAGCTTCAGTGGTTGAAAGTGCAACAACCTTTTGCAACCTAGAAATCCAACTAACTGTGGTTCCCCCTATAGTAAAAACATACCCTGTAGTACTCCTCCATGAATCAATATCACCCGCCAGATCAGAGTCAACAAATCCACTCAGAGCAGCATTAAATCCTTTGAAACATAATGCCTTCATAGTAGTTCCTTTCAAATACCGAAGAATCCATTTCACAACATTCTAATGTTCCATACCCAGATTACTCATAAACCTGCTCACAACTCCCACTGCATGTGCAATATCTGGCCTTGTGCATACTATTGCATACATCAGACTACCAATAGTTGATGAATACAGGATGTTAGACATTTTATTAACCTCTTCCTGTGCCTTTGGGCACATCTCCTTAGTCAATTTGAAATGACTAGCCAAAGGTGTACTAACTACTTTTGCATCCTGCATGTTAAATCTTTTCAACACCTTCTTTATATACTCACTTTGGGACAAATTCAAGGTTCTATTTTTCCTGTCCCGTGTAATCTTCATACCGAGAATTTGCTTAGCTACACCCAAATCCTTCATAGCAAATGACTTGGCTAATTTCTGTTTAAGATCATTTATATGTTGCATGTTAGACCCAGCAACAAGCATGTCATCAACATAAAGCAACAGGATAATATAACTGCCATTATCAAATCTCTTAAAATATACACAATGATCAAAATGACATCTATGATAACCATGTTCAGCCATGAAACTATCAAATTTTAAATACCATTGTCGGGGTGCTTGCTTTAGGCCATACAAACTTTTCTTCAACCTGTACACCAAGTTCTCCTTACCTTTGACCTCATATCCCTATGGTTGCAACATGTAAATTTCCTCCTCCAAATCTCCATGGAGAAAAGTTGTTTTGACATCTAATTATTCAAGATGTAGATCATCTGCAGCCACAAGACTAAGTATAGTTCTAATTCAAGTCATTTTTACAACTGGAGAAAATATTTCATCATAATCTATACCCTTTTTCTATGCAAAACCTTTTACCACAAGTCTAGCCTTATATCTTTTCTGACCTCCTTCCTCCTCCTTCGGCCAATAAACCCATTTGTTAGGAAAGACTCTTTTTTCTACAGGTAAAGGGACTAAGTCCCAAGTCTTATTTTTCATCAAGGAGTCCATCTCCTCTTTCATGCCTAGCTCCCACTGTTGTTTGGCATCTACTTGCATTGCTTCTTCATATTCTTCTGGTTCACCAGAATTTGTTAATAAAATAGAATACAAAGAAGGAGAAAATCTTTCAGGGGGTCTACTTGTCCTCGTAGAGCATCTAACACTTGCAGGAGTTTGTGGGACAATCTGTTGTTGCTGAGCATCAGGTACCTGTGGCATTTCATTTTCAGGAATCTCATCCAACACCACATATTCTTGTTTGTCCTGTTCATGCTTTTTTTCCTGCATCTATTCTTTATACATAACCTTCTCATTGAATATAACATCTCTACTTCTAATTATTTTCTTATTTTAAAAATCCCATAATCGATAGCCATATTCATCTATCCCATATCCAATGAAGGTACATTTCTGAGATTTAGCATCAAGCTTGGTTCTATTTTCTTTATCAACATGGACAAAAGCTTTGCAACCAAAAGTTTTTAGAAAAGAATAATTTACCTTTTTACCAATCCATGCCTCCTCTGGAATACCACCATCCAAAGGGGTTGAAGGTCCTCTATTTATCAAATAGACAGTAGTATGTACAGTATCTGCCCAAAAATGCAAGGGCAATCCAACGTGCAATCTCATGCTCCTCGCACGTTCCATGATGGTCTTATTCATTCTCTTTGACACACCATTTTCCTATGGAGTTCCTAGAACTGTCTTCTGCTTTCAAATCCCATTTAAGGAACAGTAATCTTCAAATGTTTTTCTGCAATAGTCACCTCCATTATCCGATCTAAGACACTTCAACTTTTTTTCTGTCTCATTCTCAACCAAAGCTTTCCATTTCTTAAAAGTTTCAAAAACATCTGATTTTTGTTTTAAGAAATATACCCATGTTTTTCTAGTTGAGTCATCAATAAAAATAACATAATAACAAGAGCCACCAAGAGATGATACTTGAGCCAGTCCCCATACATTTGAATGTACAAGCTCTAACTTCTCACTCTTCTTCTCTTTCCCAACCTTGAGAAATCTAACTCTTTTCTGTTTACCATAAACACAGTTTTCACAGAACTCTAAATCAATCTTCTTTAGTCCTAGCAATAGATTTTTGGAGTGAAGGATTTTCATCCCTTTCTCACTCATGTGCCCAAGCCTATGGTGCCACATTATTGAATCTGTTCTTGCAACATTTATTGTTGTTGTCCTTGCAGTAACTTTATCTATAGCAGCTAAGGTAGAGTAAGTGTTACCAGTACACAGATATAATGTGCCTACCTTCGCACCTTTAGCTACTACTAATGATCCTTTAGTGACCTTCCACATACTGTCTAAGAAGGTAACTATGCAACCTTCACTACCTAGTTGCCCTGCATAAATTAAATTTCTTCTTAAATTAGGAACATGTCTTACCTCCTGCAGAAACTAGTCATTACCATTCTGCAACTTGATCTTTATCTTTCCTTTTCCAACAATTTGATAGGGATCATCATCACCCAAATATACCTGTCCAAAATCACCTTGAACATAATCTAGAAAATATTTTCTATGGGGTGTAGCATGAAATGAAGCTCCAGAATCTATTACCCAAGAATCATTAACATTATTCAAACATAAGATTAAAGCATCTTGTAAAGTATTACTTGCAATATTAGTTTCCTTACTATCATTTTCATTTTTGTCTCTTTCTTTGTTTTTCCGAGACCAACAGTCTTTCTTTAGATGACCAGGCTTTCCGCAGTACCAACAATCTTTCTTTTCCTCTTTCCTTTGATCTTCCTCTATTCTCCACATTCAAAACACTACCTGATGATGTTGAAGTCTCACCTATGCTTTTCCTTCGCATTTCCTCACTTAGGATAACACCAACAATATCATCAAATACCAAAGTATTTTTACCAGAGACAGAGTTACTTACAACCATAACCAAGCTATTCCAACTTTCTGGCAAAAAACATAAAATCAGGAGAGCCCTAACCTCTTCTGCAAAGGTAATTTTTACCGAAGACAATTGACTAGTAATTATATTAAATTCATTTAAGTGCTCCGCTATAGATCCTCCCTCACTCATTTTCAAATTAAACAAATGCTTCATAAGAAATACCTTATTCGAAGCTGAGGGTTTCTCATACAACTTAGCCAATGTTGCCATCAAATCTACAGTCATTTTTGCTTCTGTTATATTGAATGCTACAGACGATGCAAGGCACAATCGAATGGATCCCAATGCCTTTCTATCTAAAATGTCCCACTCTTCATCTGATATTGTGGTCGGTTTCTTTGCCTTTCCTTCCAATGGCCACCACAAATCCTTTTGATACAGGTAATCCTCCATCTGCATTTTCCATAACTGATAATTCTAGCCGTTAAACTTTTCGACCTTGAATTTGGAATCCTCCATTGCTCCCACTCAAATCTGAAAGTCCTGCCAATTTACAGAAACCTCGCTCTGATACCAATTGTTAGGGTTTCAAGCAGATCCGAAGCAAATATGAACTAAAATTATATGCAGATTTAAATACAAAAGATAAAGAAATAAAACAGGACACAGATAACACAGAGATTTAACGTGGTTCACCCAGAATGGGTTACGTCCACCATACACAGCCATCCAATCTTTCTTATTATCCACCAAAAATAGTACACCAACCTTACAATGCCTTAAGCATATCAACCGCTTATAACATGCATTTTTAGGGCAACAAACAAAGTCGGCCTTTTTAGGGTTTTATTACAATGTCGGTTTTCATCAATGAAAAATGGCAAAAAAAAATTTCTTGGGAGCTATCGTCCCCGAACCCCTGCTTTTCTCGGGGGCTACCACCCCCGAACCCCTGCCCGGGGCCTGACTCGGCCCCAAACCCCGGTGAGGATATGTGCTGAGTGTACAGTACTTTGTTGATTAGTCGCCACATTTCAACATTGTCATTGTGTCAAAGAGGGAGAAATCTATTGGTGTCGAGACTTGTAAGTGTGTTGACATCAATACCAAAGGGGGAGATTGTTGGCATTAGGATTTTATTGATGTCAACCGGTATGGAATGATCACTGATGAGTAAGTAGTGGTGACCGGTATGGGTGAATTAAGTAGTGATGTCGATCGGTATGAAGGATGGAGTGTGTAAGTAGACATAAAAGGTATGTTATCGGTACACATGAAGTGCAACATCTACCAATAAGGAGGACTATCAGCAAGCAAGCAAAGGATAATATGGATGTGATCACTGGTATACAAATAGAAGTATAATGCAACCGGTAAATGGACTTAGTGGATGGACCAGTATGTTTGATGGTAGATCAATTTGATCCATCGATAGAGAAGAGGTTAGCAAGGTATGAAGGTCCACCAATGAGGTTAGGTTATACCGGTAAGGTGATTTAAACCAGTAGTGAGTCTTGGTCGGTGAAGGATGTCAAACTGACATAGTAGTCTAAAGATTATGCCAAACTGACTTTGTAGTCCGAGCAGAGGTGGATGTTGACAAGGATGATAGGTGGACACTAGGTGGTGAGCACACAAAGGTCGATGAAGTGTTCATCAACATGGTAGTTAGTGAGTAGGTTATAATTAATGGAGAACCTACAAACCATGGGATGATGGCAGAATGTTGTGGCTTGAGGGAGACAAAGTGGCAAGGTGATTGAACTGATCTTGTAGGATGATATGATCCTTGTGCTCGTTGGCTAAAGGAAACATCTGAGCCATTAATGGTGATTGATAGAGCAACACTAAAAAGCATGTTACAGACATCCAAAAATAGAAAATGCACATTAGAAGGAAAGGAGATGGTGGTGTTGTTTGATGTGATGCAGGTCTTCGTTTGAGGAGATGAGATCCAATCAGATTTGATACGGATTCAGTACACTATGGAAAACCCTAGCATGTCACTGTTTGATTTTTTCTTTTGGCGGGAACCTTCGAACATTAAAATGTGAACTGAAGACTGAAGTAGATGATGCTAGATGCCCGTTATAAGAGAAGTGAGTGTTTGTGAAAGAAAAGAGAAATCAATTTGAGAAATATCTCGCTAAAAATCAGAGTGCTTGAGTGTTAGTTGAACTGGTGAGAGGTTCTAACCGATAGAGACAACAACCGGTGAATTGTTATAGTCTTAACAGTCAAGCATGCCGATAGGGATTGAATGATTAGGAAGGCATCCAAGTGTGGTACTGTGCAGGGTGAGGTTTAGAGAAAAAGAAGAAAGGAAGAGAGTAATTGATAAGTGATCAAAGAAAGCAATCTAGTAACCGACAGTGGAAGAACCAGTGAAACAGAGGAGGTTGCCAACCGGCAGACATTACTTGATCAGGTGTTGCAAAAATCATTTGCAACAAGGTGCTATCATTGCATTAAATTGTATTTCATTGTATTACATCGAGTTGGTACTTGGTGCAGGGTTGGTGCTCCTTGGGTTGGTGCCCTAAATCATTGTAATCCATTATTTTATTGTGAGGTTGGATTGGACTAGTAGATTCCAACAACATTTCTCACTGATTTTTTTCCTATACTGGGTTTTCCTCATATATCTAGTGTTGTGAGTTGTGCATTTATGTGTTTACCTTTTTGATATCCTCTCATATCTTGCTTAGTGTTTAGGTTGTTAATCAGTACTCAAAGCTTGGTTTAAAAGGTAAAGATTTCTTAGGAACCATTGATTCACCACCCCTCTCAGTGGTACATTGTGTTCAACAGAAGCAACACGAGATAAGGAGTGGTCAAAGGAAGCAAGCGGTGAAGGCTTATCCCGCAATGAAGGGTGAACTCAAAATACTGGTTCCCATTTTTTGGTACATCCTAATTTTTGTTGAAATCATACATTTCTTAGAAAATATAATGATTTAAGATTTAAGAGGTCCCATTTGAAGTAATTAATTGAAGAGAGTTAGATCAAAGGCTCTTAGATCAAAATTTCTTGGATAGAACCTCTCTACTTCTAAATCATACTTGCAATGGAGTCTCCTTTGCATCTATCAAATGCCGATAAAAAACCAATTTTACATTATCTTTTGGGGGGTTAAATGAATTTATTTAGAATTTTTGTTTTTTAAAGTATTTAGTCCTTATTATAAGCTTTCCAAATAGTATAATTTTTAATATATTTTTATTTTATTTCTTATGAATGTAGGTTTTTCACCGAACATGAACTTTTTTGTTCAATGCATTGGGAAAAATAGTAAACTAATTCAAAAAAATTATGAAAATATCTATGCCCTAGGTATTGATGTCTTCTTTGTAACAAAAAAAAATTGAATTTCGATTTATATAGAACAAGTTATGTGTTCAAACGTACACCTATATCTATATTATAATTAGTCAGACTTTAAAACTTAATAGAATGAAAAATATTCAACATATCACTATCAAACCAACTACATGCCTTGGGTATTGATGTTACAAACCAAAATTCAAAAGAATTAAGTTTTTTATGATTTATAGAAAAAAAAGTTATGCATTTCAGGATGCACGTCACTCTTAAAAAATTTTGTTTGCAGTAAAAAACTACTATTTGAGGGAGAAGGAAAAATCAATAAAATTTTATTCCAAAAAACTTGAAAAAAAATATATTTAGAATCTATCGACAAGGTGTTACAAATCACTAGTATACATCATCTTCAAATTCTTAATAGTTTAAAAGTTATAGGTCTCGGAAAGTGAATTTTTTTTCAAAATGTTCATCTAAGTGTCAAAGTTGGTCAAAAAGTGGGAACCAGTATTGTGAGTTCACCCTGAACTAGGAATACTGTGAAAGGCTTGTGGGATAAGGGATGCCTTAAGTGTAAAGTGTTGGCAATTGAAACTCATCTAGCTTAGTTGTGTTGTCACTGATGGCAGCACACACCATTTTGGGTTGATCAATTAACTGATATTCATTGTTTGGCAATCTAAATTCAAGTCATCTGGAACACAAGGAACCGACACCGACAGACAAGGGAAACTGGCAATCTAGGAACTGGTATATGAGGCCGACATGGGAGATTTTTCTAGGAGGTCTACATGACAACGATCAAAGGCATTGGTCTTGAAGTTAAATGAACTTATTTTTGCTTAGGCCAACATGTAAATAAATTGTAATATCATTGTAAGCCGACATAAGGCATTTGTGTTTGTGTTTGGGAAGGGCATTTAAGTCAGTCCAGTTAGGTTATTTTGAAGATATAGACAAGGTAATGAATTATAGTGATGTGATATTGTGCAAGTGATCTTGATCGACATAATGTGAATGTAATATTTTGTAGTTGGTCTTGGATATTGGTGTAGAGGTTTGGGAAGCGGAGCAAGATACCGATAAGGAAGGACACAATGTAAAACCAGTATAGACTGTGCTTTAACTGGAACTCATCCAGCATAGCAGATGCACTTTTAGAGTTCAGAATTTTTTTTGTAACTCCATATTTGGTGTTTGTAGTCAGTGAGGCTCCTTTTATGATGAGAAGTGTGTTATAGGTTGTTGGCCTTCCTGCATGTGCAGGCCCCTATGGTAATATTTATTCATTTGTCTAGTTGATAGATATTGTGGGTCACCAATCCCACCGTGGTTTTTCCTCTTTGAGGTTTTCCATGTATAAATCTTTTTGTTATGGTGTATGCTCTTGTGGTTGCCTCATTTCTATTTTCTATTTATTCTTTTATGGTTACCGATTACTAAATTGCATTATTAATAAGGTTAAAATTGAATTTACTGGTTGAATGCTGATTCACCCCCCTTCTTAGTATTCTTCAATTCCAACAATTGGTATCAAAGCCTGGTGCCTTGGAGTAAGTATAACAACTTGAGGAACATCCTCAATCCAAAATCTATGGAGATGAGTCTATAGAAACAACTTGAAGTAGCACTTGAGGACTATGATGCTGAAAGGATGAAGAATTTGAAGCTGCAAGATGAACTGAACTCTACAAAGGAATTTATTCTTACTCTACAGGAGAGGTTGTCATTTGTTCAAGCTAAAAGGAAGCAACTTTTACAAAATCTAGATGATGAAGAGAAGGATGCCCTTAAAGAATAATGTCAAAATTTGAGTCAGGATAATGGTGTCATGAAGAATGAAATGCAAGCCATGACTATGAGGATGTCCAAGGAAATTGAAGACCAAAAGAAGAATAAAGAAAATCTTGGCATATCTCTGAAAGATAGATCTGAGGAATGCATTAGGTTGGCACATGAGAATGATGTGTTGAGAACCAAGTTGGTGCAATAAAAGAACAATGAGCAAGAGTTGGAAAGGATGATGTCAATCCTAAGAAGTGATCTAGATGCTGCAAATGAATGTTAGGTCCTAGAGACAACTAAGAGGTGGGGGTCACTCAGATGTCTAACAAATTCAAACCAAAAACAACTTAACCAACCTTAATGCTTATTACTAGTAAATCAGACTTTATGTTGGTAGACAATTTATTAGTTAATTACAGTACTAGTAAAGATTAATGCATGAAACAAAAAGACAATAACATCCACTACACATAACACCAATATTTGTATGTGGAGACCCTATAAGGGGAAAAACCACAGTGGGAAACCTTAGCCACAATCAGATGATACTACTGCAAATAGTATGTGTATACAAATGGGGTCCACACATGTAGAAAGGCTAAGCGCCTAAAGCTCACTGCTCAAACACAAATAGGAGTCACACTGACTACAATTGGATGGTTAAATCCAATAATAATGTACTACTCAAAATAGCATCTTCATATGTTGTATTCAGTACCGGTTCAGTTCTGATATGCCTTCACAAAAACCTTGCTTCACCTTAGATGATGTCTGCATGTATAGCTCTTCTTATTCTCGCATATACCTTCTTATAATTCTTTGTCCCTATCGCCTATCGATCTTACAAATAAGATCTTACATATATACCTTAACCTAAGACCAATTTTAGTAGGCCGGCTCTAAAAGATATTACAATGTCCAAGGGGTTGAGCTTAGTTGGTTAAAGCTTTGAGTTCTTAATGTGGAGACCCAAGTTCAACTCCCATAAGGGACACCTTTGTGTAGAATTCTAAGTTGTGACTCTTGGTCTCCATTGGTTATATGTGTCTCATTGTTTAAAGTGGATTTCTAAGTTGTGACCCTTGGTCTTCTAATTGTTGTTTCTAGTTTGGTGCTCAAAATAAGCTAGTATTTGTAGTAAGTTTGCTCAAAAGGAGCTAGTATTTGTAATAAGTTTATAACAAGAATGCTCGAATGAGCAAAAATGAGCTTTGTGATTCTATGATACTTAATACAAAAAAAGATATTACAATAAGATTAATTTACAAGTAAATCAATAACCAATGCAATATTCGATTCAACATGTCAGCTTAATGCATTTACAATAACAACAAAATCATCTTTAAAGCATGTCGTGCTGATCTAGAATAGATAAGCTTGTTGGTGCTTAATTTGGACCTATTTGTTGGTAACAACAAATATGTAAACATGAATATACCAATGAACATATCTCCAAGACAAAGTTTCCAAACAATGTCTTTGACATAACCACATGTTTTCCATGTCATTCCAAGTGCCAGTGAACAATATATCCTGTCGGTGTACTAGATACCGATGACTGTGCATAAAGTCACTTCCTTGCCGGTGAACATAACCATTTCTCCAAAGTGTTAGAGTGGATAAGTGTTGATAGGTGTTGATATCAATGACAAAACCATACCAAAATACCAACAATGAATACAAAGAAAAGTTCAGGGTCAGTTCTACTAGGATTGATGAATTATTGAAGGATCAAAGAGACATTGGAGACACTAGAGATCTTGGATTTGAGCATGGAGAAAGATTCAATACTGCAAATCAGGGGAATCCACCAGACAACTAGAATAAAAATACACCAGTAAGGAAACCTAATGCACATAAATTTAATGGTACATGCTTTGTTTGTAATAAGTTTGGTCATAGAGCAAGTCAATGCAGAAATAGAGAAAATCAAAATAATAATGTTGTTGTCGGTCATAGGATAGAAGATTGTAGAAAGAATGTGAGATATAATGCATGTGGAAAGTTTGGATATATGGATAATCAATGTAGGTCGAAGAATGGTCAAGGAATCAACAAGGCAATTCAAAAAAATAATGGCACTTGATATGCATGCAACAAAATAAGACATATTGCCAAATATTATAGAAGCAAGAACAATCCATTAGGAAATGATGAAAAAGGAAAAGAAAAGGTTGAAGATATCTAGAAGGAGCATGATAGGAAATGGGTTAGGAAATCTAAAGATCAACTGGCAGAGACAATCAAACCGATTACTCAATCGGGGCATAGCAGAATGTTCCTGCATCGACAAGAAACTTATCCGATAACTAAGGCATTAGCCTTAGGGGAGGCAAATTAATGATGAATCTTGCATTGCCCCTTGTAGAGGTCTGAAAGCTTTTTTAAGATCTTGGAGAAGTTAGTTTGGAGATTCACCGACACTAAGATAATGGATTTTGAATCTGGTATGATATGCTAGCATGCATTAATGACAATGAGAAATTAGGGTTTTCACAGAATAAAAGGGAAATGTTGGATCATTTTCGATCACACTGAATTCAAAGTGAAATAGAGAGAGTTGAAGGCAATTCAAGGCTATTCAAGGTGATCAAAAGAATTTCAAGAGAATTCCAGTGCATTCAAAAGTGGATTTTCAAAAGATTTCACTAGCAAAGGTTGTGAGGTATTTTATCATTTTTTGACCTATCTTTTGTTTGCAATGGCTTTTGGATCATCTTCCGCTCTGGTAGGTGTGGCTACCCCTATTGTTATTGACATTAAGGACCGTCCATGCCCAATTTTCAAGCAATGCCCTTAGATTGCAAAGGTCAATGATTCAGTTGGCACATTTTCTAGGGTTCCTGAAGGAGTTTTGTATGTCGAAGATGTTCATGCATATATTCATTGCACTTTGGAGGATTTGGGTTTTGTTGAGATCATGAAAATGTATATTGGTACCTTATTGAACTAGGATGGGTCGATGAAACCATAATTTCAAATTCTGAAGGATCAGGGTTTTACCGACATTTTGGAGATGCCAAAATTTGAAGATGCATTAATTCGGTATGCGTTGGGCTGAGTCCATGGCAAATTTATATGGCTAGACCGGCCCCACAAAACCACCAAGGAGGCTATTCATGTGATCATCAATTTACCCCTAACCGGTTCAACACCTAGAAAGAAGAAGATATCTAACAATGAGGTGGAAAAGTTAACTGGTGCAACATCTGACAATCGGTCAATGAGAATCAGCACTATCAGAGACAAAGTAGTTCAATTTGCAAGCATGATCATCAGTTATAAGGTAACTCAATCAAATCAGTTGAACTCTATTTCTAGTTCATGCATTTACTATGCTCACCAAATGATTAAGGAGAATGAAAAGCTAGATCTATTGCAATGGATGTGTGAAGAATTAATAATAAACCTAGGGAAGATTAAGGGTGAAAAAAGGGTATTTTCTGGTATGGCAACCTTGTTGTCTGTTTAATGCTTTTCTTTCTAAATGAGTTACTTAGAACTGGTAAGACCCAATGGACATTTGATATACCGGTAGCAAGATAAATCAAAGATGCTATAAGGAATATGGGATATGATAGTGACTCTATTCTTTGGGGTTATTTCAAATCATTCTAGAAAGCAATGAAGAAGAGAGAAAAGGTTCCAAAGCATATTGTGGAAAAATATTCAACCGAAATCTATTTTATGGTAAAGAATGATGAAACACAAATGGAGGCAGTGCAACCATAGAAGATCTGGATCAAAGAGATGGGCTATGAGGTAGATGCTAAGATCTTGGACATGTATATCAAGACTCTTATTGATGCTCCGGTTGATGAAGCAGAGAAAGCCTTTGGGACAACAAAGCAAAAAGAAACTGAAGTTAAAATTGGATTCAGTAAGAAGAAAAGGAAAGGAAAGATAAAGAAGGTTGGGGAAGCTGTTAAAAAGATGTCCTCTAAGATAAAATAGATCATTGGATTGGTTGAATGATCTTCTTCGGCAGTAGTGCGGGCTCCACCAGTAGTAGCAACCTGCAAGGGTGTAGTAAAGAGGAAGAAACTGGAGACTTATATTGCCCTTGTTACATCCAGTTCTGATACTGATATTGTTCCCTCACATATTTCAAAGAATTTCATCAGGATACCAAGGAAGAAGCTTGAGGAAGTAAAGAAGCAAAAAGTAAAGGTTACCCCTTCACCAATACCTAAGAAAATTTTGAAGGAGAGGAAGCCCACAAAGAAGAGGAAACCAGTTAAGGAGTCTACTTCTACTCCCATCAAGAAGAAGAAATCAGATGTAGATATAGCTCTCAAATCTGGTAAGAATATTGAAGTCATTCCTCCTCTCTCAGTTGCTGAGTTGATTGATCAAATAACTAAAGATGGAATTTTGAGTAATATACAACATTACTATATACATATGGATGATAAGGATCAAATGGAAATTGAGGAATCAGTTTTCTTGTACTTAGACATATATAAGAAATCACTTTTAGAGATTGAAAAATAAATACCGACAGATTTGTGTATGCATGTAAAATTCATCTTATAAAATATCAATTAGAATCAAAGGGAAATCGTGAATCCCTATCTAATCAAATAATTCTAACAAACAAATAATAAAATAACACAATCAATCAAAATAAGAACTATAAAAGAAATCAATTAAAGACTCCCTATTCCGTGGTTGTGTATAACTTCCATTTCTCTTCTCTTCTCTATGGTATGTGTTGGTATTTTGGTATGGTTTTGTCATTGATGTCAACACCTATCAACACTTATTAACTTTGACACTTTGGAGAAATGGTTATGTTCACTGGCAAGCAAGTGACTTGATGCACAGTCAATAGTATTTGGTAGGCTGATAGGATATATTATTCACTAGCACTTGGAATGACATGGAAAACATCTGGTTATGTCAAAGACATTGTTTGGACACTTTGTCTTGGAGAATTGTTCCTTGATATATTCATATTTGCATATTTGTTGTTACCGGCAAAAAGGTCCAGGTTATGCACCAATAGGCTTATCTATTCCAGATCAGCATGACACGCTTTGGAGATGACTTTGTTGTTATTGTAAATGCATTAAGCTGACATGTTGAATCGAATATTGCATCGATTATTGATTTACTTGTAAATTAATTTTATTGTAAAATCTTTTAAAGCAAACCTACTAAAATTGGTCGTAGGTTATGGTATATATGTAAGATCTTATTTGTAAGATCGATAGGCGATTGGGAAAAAGAATTATAAGAAGGTATATGCGAGAATAAGAAAAGCTATACACGCAAACATCATTTTGTTAGGCCCAATATGGAAAGCTAATGTACTGAGAGGGGAGGGGTGAATTAGTACATCAAATCCTTTTAACAACAATATCTTTACTGTTATGCATAAACCAAAAACTGTTGTAACATAACATAAAGCTAAAACAAATAAGTAACAATCATACATGATTCACTCCATAACACATACATTTTGGTTATGCAGAAACTCTTGGTTAGAGAGAAAAACTATGGTGGGGATGGCACCCACAACTTCACTACTGCAATAATAAAGAGTGCTCAGTTAGAGCTACATATTTAGCTATTTCTGATAGCATACCCTATTAGGAGTAACAAGATCTGTTAGATCTACCTTGCTAAAGGATTTTACAACACTTTATATAAATGTTGCACCTAGTTAGAGGCTTTACAATTTATAGACTTGATTAGAGTCTTTTACCCTATTAAAGGTTTCTCTTACAACTTCAAAAATATTACAATAAGACTTTACAAATATCTGCAACTTTACATCTAAAATGTTGTAGTAGATTCTATGTGCTCAAAATAAGATTACCTTGCCTATAGCATACCTCGGTAACTCATAAAGTAACTCGGTAAACCCTTCTATTTACTCTGTTCTTTGACTGTTCTCTGAAAACCTTTTTGGTGACCTCTGTGTCTCTGTAACAGTCATAATACTCTGTGATTTCTCATGTATCACATAAGTCTTGCTTCATACACATATGCACACACATTTCTCTCATTCACATATATTTCTAACCCTAAATTCATGTTGTATAAATAGATCTCTTATGTCGGTGATCTGATTCATTGCTTCAATCTTACAAACAAGATTCCTCAAATGAATAACTAAACAAAATATTTCATTGGTTAGATTGACCTTGTAGTCATACACAATCTTCTAGTGCAATTTCCAATGTAATAACGGTTAGATGTGCCTCGATCGTGTAACATGTTTTCATGTGCATGTCCAGGTTCAATGTATTTGGTAACACGTTTCACTCGGTGAATATCAACTTGGTATGTTAACTTTACTACTCGGTAGCCATAAAAAGATACTCAGTAAACAGTTCGGTGAATACTGCGTTCTGTGACTGCTTTCTTTTGTAACCGACTAGACTGTTCATACCGACTTCTCTGTGTGTAACGACTGCATGATTTTGTAATGCTAACCGACTAGAATATATAGTATGACTTTGAATATAAAAACTAATGGCAATTTGATAAGTAGTAACAATCTCCCCTTTTGACATTAGTTGAGATGTTTGACAAAAACTACTTTCAAAGTCATAACTCAAAAATCTATATACTTTGCAAAATAACTACACTTGACAATATATACAATAGTCAATGAAATAGTATATGTAGATATACTCCCCTTATCATTATTTTGTACATAACTCGGATTTTGCATGCTCAGTTCTATTTTGTGCTTGTGTGCTCTGATTGCTCTATATATTCTGCTTGGTATACTCCCCTTGTATACAATTCTCAAAACTATGTTACCAAAACTGTGTCACTTTCCAAATATAATATTACTCCCCTTTTGTCTGGTATTACTCTATGTAGTATTATAGTATTACTACCCTTTTTTGGCAAACATCAAAAACTTAATTTCCATCTGGGGGCGGTAACTGATCAAAAATAGATTTAAACTTGTTTTGGGAATCGGTGAGGGCGACTGAGAGTGAATCCTTTACACTTTCCATTAATGAATTTTGTGCTTGAATATTAGCTAATAGTGATATTAAGCCATCAAGAGTGCTTCCCTCTTGTGTAGTTGATAGGCATGTAGCTTTGTTGATCTGTTCCTATACTGATGAGAGATGAGGAAGGAATAATTTCTGAAGGGTCATTATATCCATCCTGATTTTATGCTCTTCATTTCTGAGTTCTAACTATTGAGCCATGAGTTGTTGAAGCTTGGTATAAAAATTCTGAACTAAATTAGGCTCAGTGGTCAACTTAGTTGAGAGATCGGTGATCTCTTTCTCAATTTCATCAGTTTTATTCTTGATATCTTTAATGAATAAGGAAAATGTACAAAGTTTCTAAAATAATGAAAGAATGTGTTTGAGTTGAGGGGACAACTCAGCAATAAATTTGTCAAGTTTTACCTTGCCAACAGCAATGGATTTCTGTACTTCCTCTATCATTTTAGCAATTAGCTCTTTATCTTTTAGCTTGCTTAACTACTTAGATGCATCAACTCCAGATGTTTCTATTTGGGTAAGGAGTTCATCCAGTTGAATGTGGATGGCTGCATCGGTTGACACTGTTGCTGAAGGTAGCATTTCTGTTAGTAGTGTCTTTACCTTCTGAAGTACTTTATTCTTCTTTTGAATAGCCAATTGTTTTTCCTGTTCAGCCTTTTCTTTGCACAGTTCACCAAATTCACTAAGTGTTTGCTCTTTTAATTTTGAGATATCCACATTGGGCAACACAATCGGTTTAGTCAAATCAATTTTGAAACTATGTTTTCTCAACTTCTTTTCTTTACCTTTCACTGGGTGAACCACTAAAATAGCTTGAGAGGCTTGCTGAACCTCAGTTGGTTGCTTGGTAGAGGCAACACTTTGGTCGGTTTCTGTAGCCTCAGTAGTGTCCTTTGGTGTCTCGGTGCTTAGGGTCTCAGCTGTAACATTTATAGTGCTTGATGGTGCTTGAGACGTCTGATCTTTGGTTGTATCTTCTATTGCTTCATACTTGTGACCTTCGGTACCTTCATCTGTGTCCTTAGGAGCTTCAGTGGAGGCAGGTTGATTGATCGGTGGGTAAGGCTGAACTTGTTCCAAAACAGATTCACTGGAGACAAGTTTTGCATATGTAGTGCCTTCAATCATTTCCTGTTCAAGTGCCTCTGCATCCATGATATCTTCATCTATTTGAATGGTTTTATCAGGGTCTTTCTTGGTGACATCAGGCTCTTGGTCAGTGACATCGATTATTTCCACTGTAGATTGTTCACCAGCATTCTTTCTTCGAAAGATGTCCTGCCATTGCTCTTTTGTTTCCTTCTCCACTTCTATATATAGGTTGTTCATCAATTTCAAGGCCTTTTGTTTTACTATAAATTATGTTTAGTTGTTTGTCAAATGCTCTTTTATTTCATCAACCGACATATCAGGAAAGAGATGCACCAGACTTCTTTCTCTGATTTGTTTCTCCGAGTCTAGGGCATATTGCCATCTGGTTTCAATATGTGCATATAATTCCTTAGGAATAGAATTACATACTTCTAATGGGATCACTTAGAATTTCAAAAGTGTACAAATAATAGCTTCTTCAATTTGCCTCTTTTCATCAGCAGATCTGGATTCATATTTGACAAATCTGAATCCACCAAATCCACCATATTCCTTCAGATTATTACAAAAAATTTCTACACTATGTACATCTACCTTCTTGCTTTTCACAATCTGAAATTTACTTGCATCTTCAGATTCGGTATCACTCGACTCTTTTGACAAAATGAGTCTCCGGGTAGATTTCTTGTAGGTCTTGGTTACCTTGGGTATAGTAACACTCTTTTGTTTCTTACTCGGTGATGCAGCTGATGCTCTAGTGTTAGGTCTCTTTGTTGGTGGTGTCGGTAGGACCATTGAAGTGTCCTTCAAAACTTTACCCTTAGGCAACTTAGTATTTAATGTTATTGCTGCCTCTTGAGCTTCTAATTCCTCTTCAGTAATGGCAAGAGTACCTTTGACAGGTGTAGAGGAGGATTCTTCTATGAATTTCTCAGATAAAACCTTTATCATTTTTGTAGCTTTTCTTGTAGCCTTAGGTACTACAATGCTCATTTTTTCTTTCTCCTTCACCTCTTCATATGTTCCATATCTTAGTTTGGTAGCATTCCTTGGTAGTGTTAGAAATGCATCGATTTGTTGTTGTGTGATATCAAAATCAATCTCATAACCCATAGGTGGCAAAGATTGAGACCTTGGTTCAACAACATTCAAATAACAATAATCAGTGTCTACCTCAAAACATATATCATCCTTGTATTTCTCTACTAGTTGTGGTGGAATCCTATACCTGTTGTGCATCTTCTCTTGAAATTTGTTGAAATAGTCATCCATGATATCATTAAAGTTATCACCTAGTTTCTTGATAAAATCATTGATTTGATGGGTGATAGGTCGGTGTAGTTCCCAAACAACTTTACCGACTAAGGGAAAGAACTTCTCAAAGTAGAAAAACATGCATACAAGAAGTGAACCAAACTTTAGTGTATTTGCCGAGTTGTTCTTCTTCGACTTCCTTATTGTGTTCAGGTTTTCAAACAAGTTCTTTAGTAATACTTCACACAAGTCAATTTTCATGCATTTCTTAACAATTTTGTATGCTAAGTCCACTGTTGCATAGGGTACATTGTTTTCCCTTGCCAATTGGAAGAAACAGTAACCAATTACTCTAATGGAAAACTTGAGTTCAGGATTAGTGACATTGTTTAACTTCAGTCCTCGATAATCAGATTCTACTCTAGTTAGACTGATTAGATCCTTCTGTGATATCATTTTTTGTGCTCGTGCATGATCATAGATAGCATATTCAGTGATCAGATGAATGATTTCTTTAGTGATCTTAAATGGTTGTTCTTGTAGCCACATGAAATCATCATGTACTTGACTTAGTACAAACTTAACCCACTGGGGTTTGAACACATGGGGATAGGCTAGGGCTTTAGTTAATCCCCTGATTTTGATATGCTCGAATTTGCTATCCATTTTACCATTTGTGCACAATTCATCATATGCATATTTGATCTCAACATAACCGAGTTCTTCAACATGGCATTTGGTGAAGAATCTCACATCCTTGACTAACAAAACTCGATCCAGGATGAGTGAAAATGCAGTTTTGTCATCCAGTTCAAAGGCAACCTTGGGAGTCAAAAATTTTTTTTAGTGAGGGCTTCTCTACATTCTTGACAACTATGGGGTCTTGGATCTTAGGTGCCATTTTGATTCTAGATAAAAATTGACACAAGAACCTTAGGGTTTGAGAACTTAACAAATGGCAGACGCTTCACACTCAGCAAATAATAATACTTAATACATTCGGTAAACCAGCTTAGCAATGCGATGAGATTTGATGTAAATACCTTAAATTTCTCTTTGAAGGAGGTTTGATCACCTTGATTCACTCTACTTTGCTTCTCAAAAACTTGGTGAATGAAAATTACCACGAAGAATGCTTTAAGTACATAATAAACCTTATCGGGCTCCATGCAAGTTAGGTCAAAACAATAAATGCACTCAATTTTACTATACTTTCTATCCCTTTTTACGCTTTAACCGAGTAACCAAATTTCCTTTATATACCGACTTAACAGGCTTCTTGTATACACCCACTTGATAGGTTTCCTGTAAAGTACTTTTGATAGACTTTCAAACTGACTAATTGCATCTTAACTATGCAGATTTTGAATTTTGTACATAATAGAATACGAACTGTTAAGATTTAACCTTATGAGAATGCTGTCTCTTCATACCTTTACCGATTAATTTGGAATAGGAGCACCTAACTTGGTAGGTAAGGTGCTTTCTTGATTTGGCACAATTTCCTTGTTTCTCCAAATCATCTTTAATTTCTCTTTTATTTCCTCAATGTCTTCTCTAGGTTGATCTCTGCAATCTCCAGCCAAGTGTCCAACTTTGTGACAGTGAAAACATGCCATGCCAAGATTTCTCCATGATCTTCGGTTGATCATTCCAAACCTTATTAAATAGTTGGCACTTATATGTCCATATCTTCGACAACAATCACACCATATCCTTGTATTGTAATCCCATGGTACTGTAGAATATTGTCGGTAAGGATGTGTGTGAGCTCGGTAACCTCTAGTATTTTCTCGGTGTGCAGACCACATGTGGTTCTTTTGCTTAAACCAACACTTCTAGATACTATGTCCATATCTATTGTAGTTTTTATAAAACCCTTTGAATTTTGCCTTCTAATAATTGTTAACAGACTTTGTCCTACATTAATTAGATGTGTGACCATATTTATTGCAATTGTAACAATAACCATTGGTATTAGTGGCATTCGGTTGCTTACCTTTTCTGATTTGACACATGTTGGCAATATGACCTTGATTTCCACAGTAGTTGCAAATAGGCTTCTTTCTTTTGATGTTCTTCTTGATTCCAGCTTGCTTTGATGATTCTCCTCTCTCGGTAGTGCAGATTCCCTTCTCGGTAGAGTCTTTTCCTTTGTAACTGAGTCCTGCTTCTTTGTAGGGTTGTCTTGTATTCAATTGCTCATCCAACATCTTTGATGCTTCATAACTCTTCTTCAGTGTTTCCTTGGATTTCTTCTCTATTTCAAGTTCATTGCTCAACCTTGATACTTCAAGTTTCAATGCTTGATTCTCATCATCTTTCAGATTTGCTTCATGATGTGCATAACCTAGTTGATCTGATAGATTTTGCTGAATCCTAGTCAACCTTATGATTTCATCATTCTTATTAGATATTGAGACTTCAAGTTGTTGTTTCTCTCTTTCTAGATTTCTTACTTTATCCTTGGTTGTCCTCAATGTATCAAGATTTTCAGTCATCTATGTGTTGAAATGTTCATGTTCTCTTTTCATTGCTTTTAGTTGATCAGCTAGTGCTTTGTTCTTTTCTTTCAATTGTCCAATCATTTCTTCAGTCTCTTCAGACATACTGTTCTCAGATGATGTTTCAATTTGTTCCACTAACTCTTGAGAGTCTTGCAAATCATCAGATAATCTTCTTCTCACTTTTAGAGATTTTTGCATTTGCCTTTGCATGTCTGCAATCACTTGATTAGCATGATCCAATTCTTCTTGTAGATACACAATCCTCCAAGATTGTTTGTAGCCTTCCATTGATAAGATCTTTCTCTTTAGGCAATTAAACCCTTTTCCAAGATTCAAGCTCTGATACTAATTGTTAGGCCCAATATGGAAAGCTAATGTACTGAGAGGGGAGGGGTGAATCAATACTTCAAATCCTTTTAACAACAATATCTTTACTATTATGCATAAACCAAAAACTACTGTAACATAACATAAAGCTAAAAAAAATAAGTAACAATCATACATGATTCACTCCATAACACATATTTTGGTTACGTAGAAACTCTTGGTTAGAGAGAAAAATTGCAGTGGGGATGGCACCCACAACTTCATTACTGCAATAATAAAGAGTGCTTGGTTAGAGCTACATATTTATCTATTTCTGATAGCATACCCTATTAGGAGTAACAAGATTTGTTAGATCTACCTTGCTAAAGGATTTTACAACACTTTATATAAATGTTGCACCTAGTTAGAGGCTTTACAGTTTATAGACTTTATTAGAGTCTTTTACCCTGTTAAAGGTTTCTCTTATAACTTCAAAAATATTACAATAAGACTTTACAAATATCTGCAACTTTACATCTGAAATGTTGTAGCAGATTCTATGTGCTCAAAATAAGATTACCTTTCCTATAGCATACCTCGGTAACTCGTAAAGTAACTCGGTAAACCCTTCTATTTACTCTGTTCTTTGACTATTCTCTGAAAACCTTTTCGGTGACCTCTGTGTCTCTGTAACAATCATAATACTCTATGATTTCTCATGTATCACATAAGTCTTGCTGCATAGACATATGCACACACATTTCTCTCATTCACATATATTTCTAACCCTAAATTCATGTTGTATAAATAGATCTCTTATGTCGGTGATCTGATTCATTGCTTTGATCTTACAAACAAGATTCCTCGAATGAATAACTAAACAAAATATTTCATTGGTTAGATTGACCTTGTAATCATACACAATCTTCTAGTGCAATTTCCAATGTAATAATGGTTAGATGTGCCTCGATCATGTAACACATTTTCATGTGCATGTTCAGGTTCAATGTATCTGGTAACATGTTTCACTCTATGAATATCAACTCGGTGTGTTAACTTTACTACTCGGTAGCCATAAAAAGATACTCGGTAAACCGTTCAGTGAATACTATGTTCTGTGACTGCTTTCTTCTGTAACTGACTAGACTGTTCATACCGACTTCTCTGTGTGTACCGACTGCATGATTTTGTAATGCTAACGGACTAGAATATATAGTATGACTTTGAATATAATAATGGCAATTTGATAAGTAGTGACACATTTAAGGTGAAGCAAGGTTTTTGTGAAGGCATATCAGAACTGAACCGGAATTGAATCGAGCATATGAAGATGCTATTTTGAGCGGTACATTATTTTTGGATTTAACCATCCAATTGTAGTCAGTGTGACTCCTATTTGTGTTTGAGCAGTGAGCTCTAGGAACTTGGTCTTTCTGCATGTGCAGACCCCATTTGTATGCACATACTATCTGTAGTAGTATCATTTGATTGTGGGTAAGGTTTTTCACTGTGGTTTTTCCCCTTACAAGGTTTCAACATACAAATATTGGTGTTATGTGTAGTGGATGTTATTTTCTTTTTGTTTCATGCATTAATCTTTACTGGTACTGTAATTAACTGATAAACTATCTACCGACATAAAGTATGATTTACCAGTATTAAGCATTAAGGTTGGTTAAGTTGTTTTTGGTTTGAATTTGTTAGACAACTGATTCACCCCCCCTCTTAGTTGTCTTTGGGACCTAACAATTGGTATCAGAGCTAGAGTCCTATTTTTGCAAAAGTTTAACAACTTGAGGAGATCCAATGTCTACTAACTATTTCAGGAAGGATAGCCCTAAACTTGATGGAACCAACTATGGCATATGGAAGAACAGAATGGAGACACATCTAAATTGCATTGGAAAGGACATCTAGGATGTTACAAAGAATGGCTACATTGCTTCTACTCAAAGTCAGCCCAATCCACCTACCTTAGGAAAAGATGAAGAAAATGATTACAAGGCAAGAGAAGCACTTTTGAGCACATTATCATATCAGCAAATCATAGGATTATCATATAGGTCTACTACTAAAGCTATTTGGGATCATTTGGAAAGATTGAATGAAGGAGATTCCACAGTCAAAATTGCAAAACTTGAAAGCTTCCAGGTCAGGTATGAAAATCTAAAAATGGAAGAAGATGAAAGGACTTCTGCTTTTATGGAAAGAGTAAATGAAATTGTTTTAGGTATTAAATGTTGTGGAGGAACCTTAAGTGAAGATGAAATTGTTTCAAAATTTTTAAGAGGATTGCCACCAGCATATAAAATGAAAGTTACTGCTATAAATGAATTGAGAACAATGCCTAATACATTAGTAACTAGGGATACATTGATTGGAAAACTTTCAGCTTTTGAAATTGAGGAATTTGGTCCTGTTGCTACTATAAAGATAGATTTAGCTTTTAAGGCATCAACATCATCTGCACCATCATTTGACAAATCTGATTGGAAAGCCTTTTATGTAAGAGAACTTAAGGAAAGCAAGAGAGAAAATGAAGAACTTGTTGGCATATGGACACTCCAATGAGACATTGTGTGTGATTGAAGGTTTTTTCATTGATGGCAACCTTGCAATCCTATGGCACCGGCAAAGCATTACTCAGTAAACCTTGCAATCCTATGGCACCGTCAAAGCATTACAAGAAACCTTGCAATCCTATCACACCGGCAAGACATTATACCGGCAAAGCATTACTCAAACAAAACAGTGCACCGACATCAACAAAATCAATTTACATCGGCACCGACACAGAAGGAAATATGTATACCGGCACAGAAGCTGACAGAATTATTGATATGTAATATTTTTTTTATCATTGTAAGCCAACTTGGCAAATTGTAAAATGACTCTTGTATATAAAAGAGATCATTGTAGGCATTTGTAGGATATGGATAGGAAGCATAATAAATTATAAGGCAGACCTAATGTGCGAATTGTAGGTCAAGGGTATATGTAAAGAACAAAGCAAGAACTGGTATTGAATCTGGCATTGAAGATGCTATTGTAAAGTAGTACAGATTATTGGATTTGCATAATCCTCATTGTAAGTCAGTGTGACTTCTTATTGAGCAGTAAGCTCTAGGCAGTTGGCCTTTTGCATGTGCAAGCCCCTATTGTAAGTAATATTCTCTTATTGGCCAGTAAGTGAATATTGTGGGTCACAAATCCCACCAAGGTTTTTCCCACACAGGGTTTCCTCGTTAAACATCTTGTGTTATGGTGTTCTTTTCATGTGGATGTTTTTGATTCTATTATTTGCATTAATTCTTGCATACTGGTATACTATTACTTTATATTCTGCATATTCAGTTTCAAGAAAATTTCATTACCGATCAGATACTGATTCACCCCCCCCTCTCAGTATCTGTGGGAACCCTAACAATTGGTATCAGAGCCTGGTCCTCTATTTTCAGAAGCCTAACAGCTTGAGGAAGATCTTGACACCGGTAAAGATGGAAAATCTGATGAAGCAACTTGAAGGAGCTCTTACTGACTATGATGCAGAGAAGTTGAAAAATATCAAATTAGAAGATGATTTAAAAGTAGCTCAGGACATTATTCAGGCACTTCAAGAAAATCTTTCTGTTACAAGAAGCAAGAGAAGAGAACTTTGTGAAAAATTGCAAAATGAGAATGATGAAAAGGAATCGCTAAATGATATGATAAGCAAATTGAAACAAGAGATCATGACAACAAAAAATGAAATGCGGGATATGACTATGAGATTTTGCAAAGAGATTGAGGATAGAAAGAAGAATGAAGAAGAATTGACTAGAAGACTAAGTGATGCAGCAAATGAGAACACAAGACTTAGCTATGAAAATGACATGTTGAAGATAGATCTGATGCATACTCAGAATGACTCAAATGAACTAATGAGACAAAAAGAAATCTTGGAAAGGGAATTGGAAACTACAAATCAACACAAAGAAAAATTCAAAAAAAGCTCAGAAGAACTTGGTACCTTATTGAAGAATCAAAAACCCAAAGGTGACACTTCTGGAGTTGGATTTGAAGTTGGAGAAAGCTCTAGTACTGCAAATACCCAGGATCAAAGCAAACCGGTAAGACCCTCTAATACTTACAAATTCAATGGAAAATGCTTTAACTATAATAAATATGGTCATAGGGCAAATGAAAGTAGATCTAGGAATTATCAGAACATCAATCCTCCCACCGGTCAATGCAACAAAATTGGTCATAACTCTGAAAATTGCAAAATGAATGTAAGATGTTATGTTTGTGGAAGATTTGGTCATTTATCAAATAAATGCAAAACACAAACTGGCATAGGTTATGGGAAAGCTATTCAGAAAAATAATGTAACTTGTTATGCATGTAACAAGATTGGTCATATTGCTAAATTCTGTAGAAGTAAAGGTACACCGGTAGATAACAAAAGTACTAGCTTGAAAGGTAAAGAAAATGTTGAAGAGGTTAAGAAAGAATTTTCAAAGCAATGGATTAGAAAAGGTGATCTAAATATTGGGGTTACTCCTCCACCGGTAGAACCAACAAATGCTTCACCAGTAGGACAATATGATGCTCCATCGGCAGGATAGAGCAATGCTTCTCCAGCAGGATGTTCTTCATAAAATTGAAGAAAATTATCTTGAGGGTTTGGCAATCAAATGACACATGTGCTATTATTCCCTCGGTTAGAGAAAAGAAGTTGAAAATCTTTCATTACCAGAAAATAAAGTTGAGCTAATACATTACTGGCAAGCAATTAATGTGGTAGGTAGCAGAAAAGACTTTATAAAATAAGGTTTTTGGCTCCATTTCATTTCACCATGAATTCAAACTTTCAGAGAGCGTGAAGATTTCCGAGCTAAGGCATTCCGAGCAAAGAGGCAAAGAACTTTAGCAATCAATCCATCCAAAGGCAGAAAAAGGTATTTATCATCATGGCATCCTCCTCTGCACCTGAATTCATAGCAAACCCTATAGTAGTCGAAGTTATAAAAAGACCTAGGCCCGTGTTTCAACTAGTTCTTGAGGTAGCTAAGAAAGATGACAACACAGGTGCTTTTTCAAAAATTCCAAAGGGTGTTGTTTATGCAGAAGACCCTAGAATGTATATTCATTGCAACATAGAGGAATTTGGTGATGAAGAAATTAAAAACATGTATAAATCTGTTATATGTGACAATGCCGGAAATGTGAAACCTGAACATAAAATTGTTGAAACCCTAAGATTCACTGAAATCCTCTGCATTCCTGAATATCCCAAGGAAGTGGCTAGGATAGTTCTAAGAAGGATGCATGGCTCATTCTTTTGGCTTGAATCAGTGCATAAAATTACAAAGGTAGTTGTGGAAGCAGTGACAGGGTTACCCTCCACCGGTACCAAACCCGACAAAACCAAGAAGGTCTCCAATGACTTGGTAACAAACTTAACTGGTGCAACATCCGACAAGAGATCATTGAGGGTTAATGATGTGACTGATACAAATGTTAGATTTGTTAGCATGATTCTAGGTTACAAAGCAACTCATGCTAATAGGCTTAACTCTATTTCCAATTTATGCATAAAAAGTGCTTATGACATGGTGAAGGACAATGTAAAAATTGATATCTATGAATGGTTAAAAGATGAGTTAATTGACAATTTGGCAAAAATCAAGAAGGATAAGAAAGGAACCTTTAGATTTGGAAATTTACTTGTATGCTTAATGCTACATATAACCAAACAGGCTCCCAGTATAGGCTACAAGGATTTTGGATTCGACATACCGGTAGGAAAACAATTGTCTGACTTATTCAACAACATGGGTGAAAACAGAGAAAAGAATATCAATGAGTATTTTCAAGCACTAAAAGTCAGAATGAATAAAAGAATTAGACTATCACAGGGAATTGTCGACAAATACAAGGATGATATATGTTTTGTAATAAAAAAGGATGAGATCTGGATGGAAGCGATCATCCCAAGAACAATCTGGGTTACAGAGATGGGGTATGAAATAGATGACCACATAGTGGAAACTTATGCCAAAGCACTTCTGGAAGCCCCCAATGAACCAAAGGAAGAAGTATTTGGTAGTGCTGAGACCATTGAAAGTCAAATTCAATCTAAAAAGAGAGTAAAGAAAGTTGAGGCATTTGTGAGGAAAGGAACCAGGCAAGCAAATGCCATAAAGGAAGATGTATTAAAGAAAACAACATAACAGAAGAAGAGTTGGTAGCCCAATAGCCTCAAACTCATCTATCACTGGTAGATACCTCCTCAGAAGGAGATATGCCAACAACTTTCAAAAGATTTGTTAGGAAAAGAGACCCCTCACCGGTATCCACTCCTTCACCTAGAAGGACAAGACAGAAGCAATAAGCTGTGAGGTCTCCAGTCAAGAAAGCCACACCTAAGAAAAAGCTGACCCCCAAAAAGAAGAAGAAGACAAACACTGACTTGGCCCCTTTTGACATATTACTGAATGAGATCATAAAGGAAGGTAAATTGAAAAATATAGGGAAAATCTATGACACCCTATTAGATGATGAGAAAGGACAAGTCGAGGAGAGTGTTATATTACACATGGACATGTATAAAAAGTTTTTGATGCAAGTCCTAAATGAAATTCCTGATGAATTATATAAACGACTTGAGGCCAAAAGGCAAGGAATAGTTGAGTTGGATAAGAAAATTAAAATAGAAAAATTACTTGTAGTATACCCGGTCAACCCACCTAAGGAAATTGATGATTTGATAGCTCAGGCCAACCAGACAGTTTTTTCCAGTGCACACTGGCAAATATCACTAATGGCAGGTAGAGTTACTGAAGTTTCAGAGGAAACAGAAGATGGTTGGGATACATTCTTGGTTGAAAAAGAAAAACAAGAAGAATATAGGAATCCCAAGCCCATTCTGGTATATCAAAAGGACAAAGGGAAAGGTAAAGTTGGTGGACCACCAAGTATCAAGACTAGAGACAAGTTACCCCCACCTCCTTTAAATACTCCACTGGTAAAAACAACAACTGCAGAAGATCAACTGGTAGCTGAGAGCATGGACATAGAGGATAATAATCCTAATCTTGAAGTCCTATATACTATGAATGTTGATACTCAAAAAATCAACATAGTGGTAGATAAGGATACCACAGATAAATCTGATAACAAAGAGCAACTGGCAATAGGAAACAAAGAGCAACCGGCAGTAGATTCAGAGAAAATGATGGAATCTGGAACACAATTAGAGAAATCAATAGAGCTAAAGGCTCCAGAACAAATGCCACCGGTAAGAAATGATACATGAAAAACTATGCTTAAAGAGATGGAGACACAAACAGACCTACCAGAGGTCAATACTAGCATGGTCACTTCCACTAGCACTCAGTTTATTGGGTCACCATCAAATGTAACAGGGGTATTGCTTGAATCTATCAAGAAAATAACTGATTATAGCTCACAAGCTTATAAAGCGATAGATGATTCAATTCCAATTTTGAAATCAATAGGTCCCAATTGTAATATAGCCAATAAAGATTCTTTAGGCCAGTTGGATACACTTTGTAAATATATTTCTAGAAATTTTGAGCAAACAAAGGTAGAAACTATAAAGGAAAGTGTAGAAAAAGAGAAACAGAAATTCTTTGAGGAAGGAATAAAGAAGTGTAATAGGGAATTTGACACACTTCTACCGGAACTATGCAATTTATTGAAAGAGTACAAAACTCTATACAAAGACACTTGTAAGATAAACTTTTTGACCACGGATGTAGACAAAAAGATGAGCAAGGTACAGGAAGAGATCAATAAACTTGTTGATAATTATTATCAGTTTTTGAGGAAAAGATAACAAATTTTGAGGAAGAATTGCTCAAATTAGAAAGAGAGAAAGAAAAAATAATAAACAAGGCAAAATTCTTGAGATCTAAACTAAGTCCAAGATTGGACTATTTAGCATCTCTACAGAAGGAAATCTTAGAGGCACTAACACAGGGTAGCAAAACACCGGCAGAGCACTTGCAACATCTCACCGGTACAGTATACAGAACTGAGATAGCAATAAAGGAGAGCAAGAAGTTTATGGATGGCATAAACTTAATTTTGGGAGATATTCTTCAGATAATAACCACCCAACTACAAGATTGAGGTTATGATTTTGTACAACTACAAAATCCACTAACCTTTGTCATTGATGCCAAAGGGGGAGTAGTAGATGAGAAAATTCAAAACACAGGGATCACATGCTCAGGGGGAGCTCTCACATTTTTGGTCTACACATTTTTGGATATCTTTTTAAAATTTCTCATGAGTGTTGCCATCAATGCCAAAGGGGGAGATTGTTGGCATATGGACACTCCAATGAGACATTGTGTGTGATTGAAGGTTTTGTCATTGATGGCAACCTTGCAATCCTATGGCACCAGACAAGCATTACTCAGGCAACCTTGCAATCCTATGGCACCAACAAAGCATTACTCAGGCAACCTTGCAATCCTATGACACTGACAAGACATTATACCGGCAAAGCATTACTCAAACAAAATAGTGCACCGACATCAACAAAATCAATCTACACCAGCACCGACACAGAAGGAAATATGTATACCAGCATAGAGGCTGATAGGATTTTTGATATGTAATATTTTGTTTATCATTGTAAGCCAACTTGGCAAATTGTAAAATGACTCTTGTATATAAAAGAGATCATTGTAGGCATTTGTAGGATATGGATAGGAAGGATAATAAATTATAAGGCAAACCTAATGTGCGAATTGTAGGTCAAGGGTATATGTAAAGAACAGAGCAAGAACCGGACCTGAATCTGGCATTGAAGATGCTATTGTAAAGCAGTGCAGATTATTGGATTTGCATAATCCTCATTGTAAGTCAGTGTGACTTCTTATTGAGCAGTGAGCTCTAGGCGGTTGGCCTTCCTACATGTGCAGGCCCCTATTGTAAGTAATATTCTCTTATTGGCCAGTAAGTGAATATTGTGGGTCACAAATCCCACCGAGGTTTTTCCCACACAGGGTTTCCTCGTTAAACATCTTGTGTTATGGTGTTCTTTTCATGTGGATGTTTTTGATTCTGTTATTCGCATTAATTATTGCATACCGGTATACTATTACTTTATATTCCACATATTCAGTTTCAAGGAAATTTCACTACCAGTCAGATACTGATTCACCCCCCCCTCTCAGTATCTGTGGGAACCCTAACAGAACTTGAACAACTTGAAGCACTATTTGCAAGGAAAATGCATAAAGGTCCAGTTGGAAGTAAGTATGAAGGTAAAACACCCTTTAAATGCTTTAACTATAATAAGATTGGTCATATGGCTTCAAGATGCCCTGACATACATGCTAGACTAAGAGAAGAAGCTAGAAGAACATACAAGCCTAACCTTGAATATCAAAGATACAAATTTAAGAAGAATAAAGATAAATCTTGTTATCTTGCTGATGAAGGAGTCACTGATGATTCTGATGAAGATTTGACAGACAATGGATGGGTTTTTGTTTCTATAATAGAAGATCAAATGACACCTACTATTCAACTGGTAGAGTGGGCCCTGGCAGCTAAAGTTGAAGTTAAGGATGAATGGATCATTGATTCAGGATGTTCACATCATATGACTAGTGATAAAGGCAAATTCTTGAACTTTCGGGAATATAATGGAGGTCTGGTAAGATTTGGAGACCATAAACCTTGTTTGATCAAAGGAAAAGTTACTATATCTCTTGATGGTAAGCATAATACTAACAATGTTTACTATGTAGAAGGTTTAAAGCATAATCTTTTGAGTATTGGTCAATTAGTTGAGAAAGGATTTCAATTACAATTCAAGAATGGAAAATGCAAAATTATGAACAAAACTGGTTTGGAAATTGCAACCGGTAATCAAACTATAGGAAACATATTTCATTTAAATAACAGTGAAAAGACATGCTTGATTGCACACATTGATGAAAGTTGGCTATGGCATAAGAGACTCTGTCCTATAAATTTTGATTGCATGGTAAAAATTAGTACTAACAAGGCAGTTAGAGATTTACCTAAGATTGTTAAACCTCACAATCCGGTATGTAAGGAATGTCAATTTGGAAAACAAGTTAGAGCATCTTTCAAAAGTATTCCATAAAAATCCAATAAAGCTCTTGACTTAATTCACACTGATTTATGTGGTCTAGCTAGAACTAAAAGCTTACAAGGTCATAGATATTTCATGCTAATCATTGATGACTATTCCAGAATGTGTTGGGTTACTTTTCTCAGAGAAAAATCAGAAGCACTTGGGAAGTTCAAACTATTCAAAGCAATGGTAGAAAATGAAACTGGTAAGAAAATCAAATGTCTGAGATTAGATCAAGGAGGTGAATTCACATCTAAGGAATTTAATGCATTTTGTGAAGTGAATGGAATCAGAAGACAGTTATCAGCACCCTAGACACCATAGCAGAATGGAGTTGTAGAAAGGAAAAACAAAACTATCTTGGATGCAACTACAAGTATGTTATCTGAAGCAAATCTACCACATGTATATTGGAGAGAGGCAGTAAGCACATCGATCTATACATTCAACAAAGTTCACATCAAAGGAGAAACTGGTAAGACCCCTCATGAACTATGGTTTGGTATTACTCCTACTCTTAAATATTTTAAAATATTTGGAAGTAAATTTTATATTAGAAGAGATGAGTATATTGACAAATTTAATCCTAGAAGTGATGAAGGAATATTTCTTGGTTATTTATCTAAGAGAAAAGCATATAGATGTTTTAACAAGAGATTACAGAAAATTGTTGAGAGTACAAATGTGAAGATTGATGAATAGTTTAGAGGAACATCAAGGTATATAGATTCTAAACCAGCAATAGAGATACTAACAAATGAACCTACATTGAATCCACCAATACAAAATGAAGATCCAGTTACACCGGTATCATCTGAAAATTCCATTGTAACTCAAGAACAACAACAAATGAAGACACCTTCGGTATGTAAGATTGAACCACTTTGAAAATCAGATGATTGGGAACAAGTATCAAGGAGTTATGACAAGAGGAAGATTGGAAAATGAAGAGGTATGTCTTATTTCTCAAATTGAACCATCATCCATTAATGAGGCATGTGAAGATAAAGACTGGATTAAAGCTATGGAAGAGGAACTAGAACAAATTGAGAAGAATAACACATGGACATTAGTTCCCCGGCCTAAAGACAAAAATGTGATTGGAACAAAATGGGTATTCAGAAACAATATTAATGAAGATGGGAAGGTAATTAGAAATAAAGAAAGACTAGTGTGTAAGGGATATTCTCAGAAAGATGGAATTGATTATAATGAAGCCTTTGCTATGATAGCTAGGATTGAGGCAATTAGATTATTCTTGGCTTTTGCAACACACAAGAACTACAAAGTATATCAAGTGGATATTAAATGTGCATTTCTAAATGGAGATCTTGAAGAAGAATTTTATATTGAGAAACCTAATGGATTTTCTTTGACAGATAACAAAGATATGGTTTGTAGGTTAAGGAAAGCTTTGTATGGGTTGAAGCAAGCTCAAAGAGCTTGGTATGGTAGATTGGATAAATATCTTTTGAAGATTCATTTTTCTAAAGGTAATGTTGATAGCAACTTATACTATAAAGTGATTAATGATGACATCTTGGTTATAGAAGTTTTTATTGATGATATAATCTTTGGAGGAGAAGATGGATTATGTAGACACTTTTCTATTGAAATGCAGCATGAATTTGAAATGTCTATGTTGGAGAGATAAAATTCTTTTTAGGATTGCAGATTTCACAGACTAATAAAGGTATATTCTTAAGTCAATCCAAGTACTTGAAGGAGTCACTAAAGAAATTTGGGATGGAGAACTCGAAATAGATAAGCACACCTATGACTACAAATGACAAATTATCACTAAGGGATGAATCTACACCTGTTAATCTGACTAGGTACAAGTCTATGATAGGAGGCCTACTGTATTTGACATAAACAAGACCTAATATTATGAATGTAGTATGTATTTGTAGCATCGTAAATTGTACGCACTTGCTAGGGTGGTACAATTTCACACCTGGTTTAGCACCCGCCTTGGCGCATTTTGTATTTTGCATTACATTTCCCCTTTAGCACTTAATTAATTAAATTAATTAGGTCTAAGGTTCTATTTTATCATCTCCCATATCATAAAGTTGGGCCCTTTCATTAAAGTGTGCCCTTTTCATTTTACTCCTCCTATACATCATTTAATCAAAAACCCTAATTAGGTCCTATTTTGAACTTGGGGGCCTGATTTCGGGGGTCAAAACATCTCGAAATCACCTGTAACTTCGGGATTCTCTCTAAAATCATCATATCCGACAGTCCTGAAAATTTGGTGAAAAGTTGTCGGGACCATGGCGCCCGGAGTGCAACATGGTCCCGGACATTTTTCCCAAAATTTTAGGAGCGCGATCCAATCATAAAATAAAGCTTAACCCCAAGAAATTGGCGGGATATTCAATCTCTAGGTCGGCCTAAAGTTGGAATTAAGACCTAGGGTTTCATATATAAGAGCTCTCTTTCTTCATTTGAAGGGATCCGATTTTTGTTTGGAGGAACCTCATATGCAGCGAAAGAGCAGATCTTTGAAGACTTCAACAACATCCAACATCTTTATATCAAGCATTTATCAATTTCATTCATCCATTTAGGGCTTGGAAGACATTGAAGAACAATAGGAGATTACCGACTGAAGATTGGCTTGTACTCCTCCTTTGAGGGTTGGGTATGATTTCATGTTGTTTTCATGTCTTTGCATAAGCTTCAAATATCCTTTATTCATGCTTTAGATCACTTTGCATCTTGATTTAGAGCATTTACATTATCATTTACAAGAAATTAGGGTTTACTTTCTAGGTTGCTCTAGTTTGCTTTCTTGCATTTTAGGACCTTGCACACACACTAGGTCTGCAAACACAATACATTTTACAATACAACTTGGCTATTCATGGAGGTGGAAATCACCGAAGCAGGGGTTTGACTAAGGCAAAACCCTATATAGCCGCCCAAACACCTTTTCAGATATAAGTGCAGGTTTCAGGACTTGGACGACGCCACAAGTTACAGATCCGGAAGAAGCGGACGGAGACCAAACAACACACCAAGTTTCAGAGCAAAAGACCAGGACAGGGGCGTGGAGCACCCTAGTCCTGCCAGGACAGGGGCGCTGGGTGCCCTGGTCCCTGGGATAGGGGCATTGGGCGCCCTGGTCCTCCTGACAGACAACATTTTTAGCATTTTTGACAGCTTTTTCCAAAGTGCAAAACAACAGTTTTCGGAGCAGTTTCAGGGGCAGAATCAGGACAGTGGCGCCCGCGCCCCCATCCTGAACATTTTCAGTCAGATTTTAACTTCGGGTATGCATTTGCATTCTTGTCTTGTCCTTGTGTTTACAGCTTTCCATTGTTTAAGTTCAATTCTGCAATCTTGTTATTAGTTCATACTTGCACTTTGGGGTTAGGGATTGAACTTGCATCATTTCATCTTTCAATTGCAACAAAGGAATAGAAATCCTAATAGGTAGCCCATGGCTCTCTCTTCCACAAGAAGAAGTAGCCAATTGTGTGATACCTCTAGGCTCTTTCGTATTCCACAAGTGTGTGGTTGAAAGTGAGATTAGGGCATGTTTGCTTAGTGTCACTTTTTCTCCCACACATTTTGGTGAACCCGACGTGAACTCCAATCTTCTCTAATTCTGATTTATGTTTTCAAATTTGAGTGTTTTCAAATTCAAATTTGTATTTAAAAGTTTTAATTTCTTGCAAGATTCAAAAATTTAGAAGAAATTTTTGCTAAAACCCTAATTTTTCAATTCAAAGTTGAACTTGTGGATAGCTTAATTGGGATCAATAATTTCAAATCTGATTTAGGAACTCATTTGAATCATAAATTTCATTTTCTAAATCTACATTCTAAGTGCTTGCATTGGTTAAAATTGAACATTTTCTTCTATTTTGCATGTGTTATCATTTGAAAGAGGAAAATTGTTGTCATGATGCATTCATTCCATAGATGTGATAATGGGTTAGCTTCCCTTGTTTCAATTTTTCCTTCTTCTAAAGAACCTCCCCCCATCTATAACAACATTTTAGTGCCTAAAAGAGTTTCTACCAATCCCTTTGAGACTCTCCCATGCTCTAAGGATGAAGTCTTTAAGAGTGATCTTGATAATTCTCCTAAAATGTGCCCTTCCTATTTAGCTATCCTAGAGGAAGAGAATGATATCATAAACACCTTTCTTAATGTTACTTCACCTTCCCTCCATGATGCCTCTCTAAGTGAAAAGGTATTGATGGACATTGAATTATTTTCTCCTAAAGTTGGTCCTTCCAATGGGGGCATGTTAGTGCAACAAGAGGTTATGAACACTTCTTTCAAAGATCTCCTTCCTAAGCATGAATCTTTGGAGAAATATGTTCATGTTCCTCCTAAAAAACACTCCCTTCATGAGGATCCTTTTGTGCAAGAAGATGACATTATCCCTACATTTCCTAGTGATGGCATTTCCTTTTCCAACAAAATTCCCACTAGAGATGATGAATTAATGATAAATGCTTACCTTTCTCCTAAAGTTTGTCTTACCCATAAGCATCCCTTAGAGAAAGAAGATGAAATAATAAGCAATTTCCTTAATTCTCTCTCCTCTAAATATCATATTGAACATATTTTGAGGAAAGAGGATGATTTTAACACATCTATTGATGCTCTCCCTCCTAAGGATGAGGAATTAATAAACAATGTTATCTCCTCTCCCGAAATTGACAATACTTCAAACATTCCTTTCAACAACCTCACTATTTGGGATGAACCATTAGAAGAAGGTGTAGATTATTCTCTACCCCGTGAGAGAACCCTAGCCAAAGGGGATGAAATCAAGATTGAAAACTCCCTTGATAGTTTCTCACCTTCCTTGAATCTCAATTATTCTCCCTCTAAAAATAAAGAATCTCCCTCTCCTCAACTTGGTTCTACTCATAAGGAAACCCTAGTTCAAAACAAGATGGTTAACATCTCTTTCAAAGATCTCCCTCTCAAAAGTGAGACTTTAGAGAGTAATGTTGATCCTTCTCCTAGAGAGTTTATTCCCTATGTAGATCCTTTGATGATAGAGGATGATATGACCTTTCCTAGTATTACTCTCCCTACTAGAACATCAATGCCTATTCCTTGTCTCTCTCCTAAAATTGATTTAATCCATGATAAGATTTTAGTGCAAGAGAAGACTATCAATAATTCTTCCAACACTTTTGTTCATTCCTCTAAACCATCC
Source organism: Cryptomeria japonica (assembly GCF_030272615.1). Lineage (NCBI taxonomy): Eukaryota > Viridiplantae > Streptophyta > Pinopsida > Cupressales > Cupressaceae > Cryptomeria > Cryptomeria japonica. Next base: position 937,921,527 of record NC_081407.1, read on the forward strand.
TCAATCAATTTGATACATGTGAATGAAACACCTAACAAACCTCTCTTCACTGTCCAAGGTGCTTGTCCTTCTCAAAATTCTCAACCTTTAAATAAGCCTATCTTAGTGGTTCAAGGTGGTTATGCTAATGATTCTTTTTGCACTCCTAAGAAACCTATTATTACTGTGCAAGGAGGTTATTCTACTAAGAGCCCTTATGAGTATGCTAAGCAACTGACTAGAGAGAGTTATCATGCGGTTGCTCATACCTATAACACAAGAAACAATAGGCAACCTAATCCTCCTCCAGTTAGCCCAACTTCGCTTCCTCCTTCCCAACCTATTCTTCCGCAAGCTCCTCGTATTTCACAAATGCTTAGTAAGGACTATGATCTCATAGAACAACTTAAAACTACTCCTGCTAAGATATCCCTTTGGGATTTGATCCAAACTTCTTCTGCTCATCATGGAATGTTACAAGATGCCTTGAAAGATTTGAATGTTCCTCCACCTAATACATCTAGTAATATAGTATCTTTGGTTAACTCTGTGATGAATCCTAAAGCTCAAATTGTGTTTACCCAAGATGAGTTGCCTACTAGTGAAATTCAACATCAATATGATCCCTTGATGATTGTGGTTATCATAAATGACACTGCTATAAGACGAACACTGGTAGATAATGGCTCTGGCCTTAATGTATGTAGCATTAATCTATTGCATAAGATGAATGTGGATACATCCCTTATTGAGCCTGACTCTCATCCCATTCGAGGCTTTGATAATGTGGCTAAGTCTTCATTAGGTATTATCACCTTACCAATCATAGTGGGACCTGTTACTTTGCCTACTCCTATCCATGTTATGTCGGGAAATCTAACATATAACTTGTTATTAGGGAGACCTTGGATTCATAGTATGCAAGTTGTCCCCTCTACATTGCATAGACAAGTTAAATTTATTTATAACAATAAGACATATACCTTGATAGGTGATACTAATCTTCAGGCTTGTTTGCAAACATCTACTTCCAAAGGGAGTTCTTCTAAGCCTTCCTCGTCTAGTGATGACTCATTAAACAAGATACCTATGGATGAATCATCACCCTCTAATAATCAAAATTCTTTGGATGAGTCTAAAGCTCCTGAAGAAGATCCTTCTCGACTTGAGTTTACACATGAAAAGGCTTTTGATCCTGAGAAGGTTCTTGCAGAAGACGATTGGGGATCCCTTAACTTTAATCCCACCTTTGTAGGTGAGTATAGGGTTCCTCCTAGAGATCTTAAAGGTAAAGAGAAGGAAGAAACTAGAGATCAATCAGTCTTACCTGAACCTATGAGCAATAATTTTGTGGCCACCTCTCAAACTTCTTCTCCTCACACCTCTAATTATGAAGAGTTTGATTCTTTGTCTTATGAAAAACCACCCTCTCTTCCTAAAATGGCTGATCGTTATGGTCGTGGTTTTCGCATTTTTGCTAAGCATGGGTATCATGGAAATGGTTGTGGTGCTCATGAACAAGGGATAAAAGTTCCTCTAGAGACTAATTTTCAGAATTGTGCCTTTGGACTCGGCTATAATCCCTGCAAACGTACCAAAGCATCTAAAAGACCATCTCTCAATGTGAATGCTATATTTAGTAGTGATGGTGATCTCACTTCAACTAAATCATCTTCTACTTCTATCAACTCTCATTCCCCTCATAAGGAAATCTTGGCAATGAACAAATCTCTTTATGAATCCCCTCAAATTCCTAAATCACTTATGAATCTTTATCTCCTATTCATCATAAAGTACTTTCCTCTAGGGATAAGGCTCTAATAGATTACATTCATCCCTCTTCTAAGATTTCATGTGACTTTTCTTCTTCAATTTTTATCATTTTATACATGTTTTTGATCTCACTTATAGTTGAGCATTTAGCATGTCATATTCAAATACCTCATTCAATCCATCATGTCTTTAAATAACATTAATGGCTATTATGTTGCTCATCATTATGTGACATTGGTAGCTCATTTACTGGGGGCTCATTGTCATTCATGATGGTACAATTTCAAGTGCAATCATATTTTTGAAGCAACATAATAGCCTAATTTTCTATGTTATCTCTTGTTCCTATGGGGACAAGAGTGATTTCATACATATCTTCTTTTTCTTATGTCCAAATCTCTTCCTAGAAGATTGTGTAAGTCCTCATTGAGGCAATGATCTTTCCTTATTTTTATCTAAGGATCCACTTTTTCCTATTTTGTGGATGGTGTGAAATTTATTACTTGATGTTATTCCTTGTATGCATTTGTTGTTGTTTGTTCAAGGATTCTCTCTTACAAGAGGTGTAAGTCCTTGACTACAACCTCTTTTTCACTTGGTAAACTACATCCATAATGAATTCACTCTCCCAATTGGGTTAAAAAGAGCGTCATCCTTCATTAAGAATCACTTTCACCTCGCAAAAGAAGGAAGTATTGCATTCTTATTCTCTTCTTTGTCTTATTCTAGAAGATGTTATATTTGTCTAAGACAATTCCTCTTTGGGATAGGTGTCTTTTGTACAAAGGTCTCTTCTCCTCTAAGGATCTCCTTTACACATACTACAAGATATCCCTTTTCAACTATCTTATCCTTGCTTAAAGAGTGCAAAAACTCCCTTGCTTGGATCTATGACATTGTTGCATTTTTTGGGGTATCTTCTTTTGTGATGAAGGTAGGTATCCTTGTTCTACTTTGCTTATGACATAAACATTACACTTTTTGAGCAATGGGTCATTCTCGGAACTAGAGCACAGACTCTTAGAGCAAGATGTCTCCATTTTTCTTTTATGCAAGCTGATTATTCTCGGAACCAGAGCACAAACTCTTAGAGCGAGATGTCATGTTTTTGTACTATACATATATAGGTTGTAGCATACTCGGGCATAGACTCCTATGAGATGCTTCTAACCTCACTTACACACACATGCACGAGGTTGAGTGGAACTAGCGGCATAAGGCTAGACTTTCTCACTCTCCTCCCTTACATGGATCACCTAGACATACTCTAGGGGCTAGTTTTCCATGTCCTTTTTCCCATGGATCACCTAGACAAGATCTAGGGGCGAGAAGTCCATGTTTTCTCTCTCACCATTCTTCTCATGGATCACCAATGTGTGTATTCATGCTTTTTTCCTTTCTTTTCTTCTCTTTGCATTTTGTTTCCATTTACATCCTTCATCTTGTGTTAGAGAACTCTCAAATCCTCACACTCTTTGTTGTGTTGGAATTGAGATTTAGTCCTCTTTCTTACCAAATGATTCTCCATTAGTTTTTGATCTCATATCAAATCTTCTTGTGAGCATTTTTCATCAATTTTCTTTAACAATTCGAAGTGGTAAACATGATACCCTGTTTCAACTCACTAAAATTAGCAAGCCAAAACAGGGGGGGCATATAGCTACCCTCAAATTTTCATCACCTTCCTTAGTAAGCATTAGGTGATTTTGTGATCTAACATGTGGTTTTGTAGGGTGCGGTTCCTAACTGTGTACTGCAGATGCCGCTGGGGGCTTCGTTCGACAGACTTATGGATATATCCTTTTTCAAATAATGTTTACTTTTCTGTACTTTAGCTTGCATATGCACGTAGTGTTCATATGACCGCTAAAGTGGGGGCTAAATGTAGCGTCGTAAATTGTATGCACTTGCTAGGGTGGTACAATTTCACACCTGGTTTAGCACCCGCCTTGGGGCATTTTTTATTTTGCATTACATTTCCCCTTTAGCACTTAATTAATTAAATTAATTAGGTCTAAGGTTCTATTTTATCATCTCCCATATCATAAAGTTGGGCCCTTTCATTAAAGTGTGCCCTTTTCATTTTATTCCTCCTATACATCATTTAATCAAAAACCCTAATTAGGTCCTATTTTGAACTTGGGGGCCTGATTTCGGGGGTCAAAACATCTCGAAATCACCTGTAACTTCGGGATTCTCTCTAAAATCATCATATCCGACAATCCTGAAAATTTGGTGAAAAGTTGTCGGGACCATGGCGCCCGGAGTGCAACATGGTCCCGGACATTTTTCCCAAAATTTTAGGAGCGCGATCCAATCATAAAATAAAGCTTAACCCCAAGAAATTGGCGGGATATTCAATCTCTAGGTCGGCCTAAAGTTGGAATTAAGACCTAGGGTTTCATATATAAGAGCTCTCTTTCTTCATTTGAAGGGATCCGATTTTTGTTTGGAGGAACCTCATATGCAGCGAAAGAGCAGATCTTTGAAGACTTCAACAACATCCAACATCTTTCTATCAAGCATTTATCAATTTCATTCATCCATTTAGGGCTTGGAAGACATTGAAGAACAATAGGAGATTACCGACTGAAGATTGGCTTGTACTCCTCCTTTGAGGGTTGGGTATGATTTCATGTTGTTTTCATGTCTTTGCATAAGCTTCAAATATCCTTTATTCATGCTTTAGATCACTTTGCATCTTGATTTAGAGCATTTACATTATCATTTACAAGCAATTAGGGTTTACTTTCTAGGTTGCTCTAGTTTGCTTTCCTGCATTTTAGGACCTTGCACACACACTAGGTCTGCACACACAATACATTTTACAATAAAACTTGGCTATTCGTGGAGGTGGAAATCACCGAAGCGGGGGTTTGACTAAGGCAAAACCCTATATAGCCGCCCAAACACCTTTTCAGATATAAGTGCAGGTTTCAGGACTTGGACGACGCCGCAAGTTACAGATCCGGAAGAAGCGGACGAAGACCAAACAACACACCAAGTTTCAGAGCAAAAGACCAGGACAGGGGCGTGGAGCACCCTGGTCCTGCCAGGACAGGGGCGCTGGGTGCCTTGGTCCCTGGGACAGGGGCGCTGGGCACCCTGGTCCTCCTGACAGACAGCATTTTCAGCATTTTTGACAGCTTTTTCCAAAGTGCAAAACAACAGTTTTCGGAGCAGTTTCAGGGGCAGAATCAGGACAGTGGCGCCCACGCCCCCGTCCCAAACATTTTTAGTTAGATTTTAACTCCGGGTACGCATTTGCATTCTTGTCTTGTCCTTGTGTTTACAGCTTTCCATTGTTTAAGTTCAATTCTGCAATCTTGTTATTAGTTCATACTTGCACTTTGGGGTTAGGGATTGAACTTGCATCATTTCATCTTTCAATTGAAACAAAGGAATAGAAATCCTAATAGGTAGCCCGTGGCTCTCTCTTCCACAAGAAGAAGTAGCCAATTGTGTGATACCTCTAGGCTCTTTCGTATTCCACAAGTGTGTGGTTGAAAGTGAGATTAGGGCATGTTTGCTTAGTGTCACTTTTTCTCCCACACAGTATTGTCTCAAGATTTCAGATTAATCCTAGAGAAAATCATGAATCAACAGTAAAAAAGATTTTTTGGTACTTACAAGGCACTACAAATCTTGGTTTATGGTATCCTAGAGATGAAAACTTTGAATTATGTGCATATACATATGCAATTTGGGCAAGAGAAGTGGATGATAGAAAAAGCCCCACCAACAAAGCATTTTTTCTTAGAAGCAGATTAATTTCTTGGTTGAGTAAGAAACAAAGTTGCACATCTTTATCAATAGTAGAGAATATGTTGCAGCAACAATTAACTGTACATAGGTATTATGGCTTAAGCAAATGTTGAAGGACATAAAGGTAAAATGCAAGGAACCTATAACTATCTATTATGATAACACTGCAGCAATTGATATATCTAAGAATCTAGTATGACATTCTAAAACTAAACATGTTTCTATCACATTGAAATTTTTGAAAGAGAATGTTGAAGCAAAAGAAGTAAAACTGGTTTATGTGAATACTAAAGAGTAGATTGCAGATATTTTCACTAAGCCTTTGCCTAAGGAGACTTTTGAATATCTCATAGACTAGCTTGGGGTCCCCCACCAATAGAGACTTAGATAGTTGATGTTTGTCATCAACCAACAGAATTAACAGAGAAATCTTTTATTCGGGCTTAGATGAGGAGAGCTACTTCTCAGGGGGAGTAGTTGGCATACTAAATTGGTTGGTATTTTGTATTTGAACCTGGCTTTTATATTGGCTTTGACATTTGATGTCAAAGGGGGAGAGATTGATATGGAAAAACACAAGGAGAACACATGTTACTCTTAGGGGGAGAGACTGTTACTTTGAGAGAGACTGATTACTCTCTGCATCTGAATTTTGATTCCTGTTATGATCTCTTTTGGGAGAGTATTGGTTTATTGGTTTTTGGCATTCTGTTTTGGCACTTTGATGGTTTTTCCATCTTGTGTTGCCATTAATGCCAAAGGGGGAGATTGTTGGTATTTTGGAATGGTTTTGTCATTGATGTCAACACCTATAAACACTTATCAACTTTGGCACTTTGGAGAAATGGTTATGTTCACCGGCAAGCAAGTGACTTGATGCACAGTCACCGGTATCTAGTACACCGGTAGGATATATTGTTCATCGACACTTGGAATGACATGGAAAACATCTTGTTATGTCGAAGACATTGTTTGGACACTTTATCTTGGAGAATTGTTCATTGGTGTGTTAATATTTGCATATTTGCTATTACCAACAAATAGGTCTATGTTATGCACTGACAGACTTATCTATTCTAGATCAGCGCGACACACTTTGAATGATGATTTTGTTGTTATTGTAAATGCATTAAGCCAACATGTTGAATTAGATATTGCATCGGTTATTGATTTACTTGTAAATTGATTTTACTGTAAAATCTTTTAGCGCCGACCTACTAAAATTGGTCTTAGGTTATGGTATATATGTAAGATCTTATTTGTAAGATTGATAGGAGATTGGGAAAAAGAATTATAAGAAGGTATATGCAATAATAAGAAGAGCTATACATGCATAAATCATTTAAGGTGAAGCATGGTTTTTGTGAAGGCATATCAGAACTGAACTGGTACTGAATCTAGCATATGAAGATGTTATTTTGAGTAGTACATTATTATTGGATTTAACCATCCAATTGTATTTAGTGTGACTCCTATTTGTGTTTGAATAGTGAGCTCTAGGCGCTTGGCATTTCTGCATGTGCAGACCCCATTTGTATACACATACTATCTGTAGTAGTATCATCTGATTGTGGGTAAGGTTTCCCACCATGCTTTTTCCGCTTATAGGGCTTCCAAGTACAAATATTGGTGTTATGTGTAGTGGATGTTATTGTCTTTCTATTTCATGCATTAATCTTTACCGGTACTGTGATTAACTGATAAACTATCTATCAACATAAAGTCTGATTTACCGGTATTAAGAATTAAGGTTGGTTAAGTTGTTTTTGGTTTGAATTTGTTAGACAACTGATTCACCCCCCTCCCCCCTCTCAGTTGTCTCTGAGACCTAACAATATGATGGCTCTCAGATATTGCACTGGTAACCTACAAGTGACACAAAGATTCAAAGTTCATGATTATTGAGAATGGAGATTGAATGCTTAATTTATAGATTATTGGAGAAGATTGATTGAAAGGTGGAACAGATTGATCAAGAGGTGGAACTCAAGTGAGCTCACATGTTGATTGATAGTTGAACAGCTGACTTGGAGGTGAAACGGAATAGATTGAATAGATTAAAGGAGTCAACTGATTGAGAAAAAACTAACTGAAAGAAGAAAAAGAATGATTGGAGGAAATAAAGAGGATGATAAAGAGAACTAGAAGATGAAAATAGAGACTGGAGAGATAAATGATTTAATAAATTAATTTAGCATGTGCTTGCATTTAGATAGATTTTCAATTTAATCTTTGCATGATATTTGTTCAAATAATTGAACTTATTTATAATTCAATTTAGCATTTGAATATATTTAGAACTTGACTTTGATTTTCAATTTGGTTTTTGAAATCATGCACATGTAATTGAATTTAGAAGAAATTAGAAGAATATGAAATTAAATGAAATCAAAAATTTGGGATATGGAAATGGAAGAATTAATTAGTTAATTAAATAATTTATTTTATTTTTTTATATTGCATATAGGAAAATAACACTGTTACAAAAAGGTTGCCCTAAGTGTCTACTTGGACCCCTGGTCCACATTTACAAAACAATATGCAGATTGTCTACTGCGATATATACATGGAGGAATACCTTTTTCTAGAACATGAGACTATAATATTTTATACAAAAAAAAACCACTATCTTCAAAGTTGCCAGCCGATTATCCTTGCAAAATTTGTTCCTACGGTGCATCTATCCACGTAGTCCATCCCGTGGGGCCCTCCATCCAGATGACTTATTTTCCATCAAGAAGTTTTGTGAGCATCTATATGTGGTCTTTAATAGGGTCTCTCGCTCTGGCAACCTCTGCTCCTAGGGACTCCAGAGCCAGCTCTACATCTTTCTTTCCTCTAATTGTCTTCCTCCATTTGTATCCATTTTCAATCTCATGAAGGAACATCCTTGCATTTCCATCTTTTATGAACCTGAAGAATTTGTTCTTTTCTACTTTCATTGTTACTGATACCTGCAGGAGAATTCGGTGAAGGGTGAGTCCATGAAAAGACTCAGTAAGGGCCCTACCTAAGCCCTAAAACTTATCTTCATTTCTTATTTTCCAAATCTACCATAAAATCTCAGAAGTAAGAACATACCAAAAGAGGTTAGTGTCTTTTTTCAGACCCTTAATATACCCGATTATAACATCAAGCACAGTAAATTGATTAGGAATAACAATACCAAACAATAACCACATTTCTTTAGCAATGCTACATTCAAAAAAATATGTCTAACTAATTCAGGAACCCTACAAATATTACAAACATCATAGTTGTTATGATCTTTTCTGAGTGGCAACCTGTTAATAATCATAAGCCATTTAAAACACTTCTCTTTGGAACAACAGGGTTATTCCATAGTCTAGTAAAAACCTTCTGCCATTGTTTAACTGAAAAATCTACAAACCATAGTTTATTAACATGGGAAATTATTGCTTCATCATATGTTAATGTCTTATATATAACGTTATCTTTAATATTAGATACAAAGATGGTATTATTCCAGAAAAGTTCCTTACAACAGTCAATATCATTCTTTCATTTTTTGGGCAAGTAAAGTTTCTCGCAAGCTTTTTCCATCATATTATAAGTTCATTTATGGGAGCTTTGAAGGTTAAATCTAACTCTGAGGGTATCCCAGTCTAGTAGCCTACCATCCTTAATAATGTCTTTAAAGAAGAAAATGCCTTTTGCCACCCATGCTTTGGCAGAGCACCCCTGCGTGAGAGCCAATGGTTTGGAGGAGTGCAAGAGGTTCCACCAAATGGATCTACCTCCATGGATTAGCTCATCGTTGTTGACTCTATTATTGTTGATGAAGGGCTTAGTACTATCCCAGGCCTTCCAGATAGACTTGAAGACATTCGACCCTTGTACTGAGACCTCAAAGTCCCTAGCCACAAGGTCATAGAAAGGTATGGATTTCCAAGTTTTGGCCTTTTTCAGTACAACCTTCAAAATGTTATTCCTAACCAAAACCTTCCAAGGTTCATTCCCATCTAGTGCCTAGAATATCCATTTTGCTGCAAGATAAATTCCTTGGATTCTCAAGTCTTTTAGTCCTAGCCCTCCCAGAATCTTGTCCCTATGACACCATTCCTATTTCACAGAATGCATCTTCTTTTTACCTTTTCCATCAGACCACAGGAAGTTCCTAATGGTTTTCTGCATCTCTAGGATCTGGTAATTGGGGAACATCCATACTGAGGAGTAGTAGATGATGTATGAGGAGAGAACTTTTTGACACATCTGCACTCTCCCGCTGAGTGAGAGATACCTATTATCCTACTTGTTAAGCTTTTTGTCTATCTTACTTCTAACCCAATGCTACATCTCTTTGAGGGATGGGGATATGGCAAACGATATTCCTAGGTATCTAACTATTTTGTTGGGTCCTCCCCATTAGATCACAAACTATTGTAGCCACTCAGGAGGCCGCTCCTCCCACCCAAGAATGGTAGATTTTCTTTGTGATATTTTAGCCCCTGATATTTCTCCTAGGAATTTGATTTTTCCTTCCAAGGCCTCCATATTCTGTTTACTGGTTTCTATAAAGAGTGTCGTGTCATCAACAAATTGTACATTGATCAATTCCTCACCATTCAGAAGTTGGAATCCCTAAACTTTAGGAGAGATAGTAGTCTCTTAGAATGTAAAATAGTGCATCGAATGCAATAAAGAAGAGAGCAGGGGCTAAGGGGTAGCCCTGTCTAATATATCTTCCTAGAGTAATGTTTTGTGATAGGGACCCATTAACTTCCACCTGGGCCAAACCATCTTTGAATAAAACCATAACCCATTTACAAAATTGTGATGGAAACCGAAATGTTTCTAACATCATCAGAATGAACCCCTATTCTACCCTGTTGTATGCTTTCTCGAAGTCTAGGAGAAACATGGCTGCATTCTGTCCTGAAGTCCTCACCCATTCCATGGCTTCCCAACTGGTAATTAGATTTTCTAGGATATATCTTCCTTTGATAAAGCCTATTTGTGTGGAACAAATGAACTTAGGAAGTATATTCTCCAATCTAATCGCAAGTGTCTTGGCTAATATTTTGTAAGATACGTTAAGAAGTCTTATCGGTCTCCAGTTTTTTATAAGAGACTTGTCTCCATCCTTGGGAAGTAGTTTGATAATCCTACTGCTAATTCGTTCCCTTAAAGAACTAGTGATAAAGGCCTTAGAATAAATCTCATATAGGTCTTGACACACCCAGTCCTCATTAGCTTTGTAGAACTCTACCGTCAGACCATTTGAACTCGAAAATTTGTGATTATTCAGGCTTTTAATAGAACCTTTTAGTTCTTGTAGAGTGATGGGCCCCCTTAATGACTACACATCCTCCTCTAAAATCTTGGAGGGGATAATCCTTCTGCATTTTTCTCTTGCCTCCTAAGAAGTAGCGAAATCTTCAGATGTGAAGAGACCTTTGTAGAATTGGAATAATGCCTCCTTGATCTCCTCAAGATTTCTAACCAAATCCTATCAATTTGTTCTCTACACTATTTTTGTTTCAGCATATTGAAGAAGAACTTGGATCCTTTATCCCGGAATTGCATCCAATGTGCCCGAGCCCTGATCATGGCCCCTCCGGTCTTAGTCTATTGATACTTTCTGAGACTATCCCTAGCCAGGGCTATCTTTTGAGAAAGTTCAATATTACAAGGATTGTGTTGGGTCTCAGCCTCACATAAGTGAAGGTTGTCAGATAGTGTTCTCTTTTTCCACCTATAATCCTTGGCTTTCTTTTTCCCTATGGTTTGAAGTGGCACCTGCCAACTATCGACATTCTGGTTCCATCTATCCACACTAGAGTTCAACAATCTATTACTTTTGTTAAACATCCTGACAATCTTGACTGCCCTCAACACATCCGAGTCTTTTAGAAGGCTAGAATTTAAAAAGAATTTATCCTTGGGAGTTCCTTGGCCCTCGAGGTAGTCTCTGAGCCTAACCCGTGAGATGATAGGATGGTGATCTGAAAGTGTGGTTGGATAAACTATTATGGGATTTCCATTCTTGCCAAGGTCAAAGGAGAAGTGTTCTTTGTTAACATAGAATCTATCCAGCCTACAATAGATCCTATGCTTATCACTTTGATAGTTGCACCAAGTGTACCAAATTTCGGAGTTATCTTTCTAATTGCAGAATAGGGGGTCGAACAGTTTCTTTTGGCTTTTCATTCTCTCCCAATGTAGTTTCTCCATCCCTTTCCATTCCATAGGGATACCTCCACTTTTATCTTCCAGAGTTTCAACCATATTAAATTCACCCCTTACAATCCAAGGAATATCTAGTAGTGCAGTGATCCAATCCCACAATTCAGTTCTCTCTCTGTAGTCATTGGAGGCATATAGAGAACAAATTCCAAATCTAATTCCATTATCCTCTAGGGACACCCAGACCACTCTGTTACATGGCGAGCATCCTTGGTTTACTATGTGCTCCTTCTATTTGGGGTTAATAAGTATTCCAAAACCTCCTCTACCTCTATCATGCTTTGAGGAAACCTTGATAGATTCTTTCCATATAAATTCTAGGTTGACTTCCAGGGTAAACTTGATGGCCTTGAGTTCTTGAAACATAATAAAATCTGCGTTCTTATGCTGATTGACAAACTTTCTAACTATATGTTTCCTGTCTGGAGATTCAAGACCCCTAATGTTCCAAGAGATGCACTTCATCTTAACATTGTGTATTATTTTTATTCTTTGGATGCTTTAAACTTGTTAAAGCATCTTAGGAGATCTTTCCTCTCCTCATTATTCCTTTTGTTATTAGCACCCCTATTTTTGGATCCCAGAGGTCTACCTCTTCTTCTTCTAGGAATTGCCTCAGGGTTTTCATTATCCATTGTCCATTCTCCTTCTTCTCCTATGCACTCTTCACCCTAATCCTCATCCTCAACTTCAGAAGCCTTCCTATTGTCCCCCTGACTAGGGGTCTTCGAGGTCTCAAAACTAGGCTCCAATGCCTTCAACCTATCTAGAAGGTCTAAATTAACAACATCTCTAGATATGGGGTTAGCTTCACTAGCCTTAGGGTTAGAAATAATGACCTCAATCACACAGGTATCCTCTAATTCTACAAACTTCTTTGGGAGAATGACAGAGATCGCGTCAGGGGTGGGTTCAGTAGGGGAGGAAGGCTCTACCTCAGTGATATATGGAGAATCTTTTGATGAATCCATCTCAAATAAAACATCCATGTCTACCGAACTTCTATGGGAAGCTTTATTCATCACCCTAGACTGGATCCCTCCCATACTTAGCTCACCACTCACACCATCTCTATCCTTAGGGTTCTGTGCTCCAGGGTTATTATCACTAGAGGCTAGGCTAGAGAATTTCATCTCTGGGGGGACCTCATGTACATCATCCTCCATAGGTGATGTTAAATTGCTATCCATATTCATCTTATTAATTGCATAAGTTGAATTATTAGGACCATTTGCCCTAATTTTTTCCAAGGCTAATTGTTGAGCATTTTTCCTCCTTTTCTTAGGGTTTTTCCTCACAATCTGAAACTCATCCTATGAATTCTTATTTATCTATTTTAAAGCATTTGAGATCACATAGTGAGAGGTGGGTACAACTCCAGAGCTACCTGAATTGAATATGTTTTCAGGTTCCTGGGCTTTAGAATTTTCTCTAGTTAAGAGATTATTGATTTTTTTACTAATGGCATTAAGGTTTTCCATGTTCGGGATGTGCTTTGCATGAATAGGTTGAGGGTTATTGGATTGATTTTGAGGTCTATATGAACCCTTGAATTGGTTAATAACTGGGAAATTCTTGCGAATATGCCCCTCTTTCCTGCAAAGAAAGCACGCATTCACCCCGCCAAAGATTTCAACAAGGCATATAACAACTTTGGATTCTAGGTTAATGTTAATCATTTTGGGGAAATCACAACCAAGGTTAATTGAAATCAATACCCTAGCATCCAGATGCAGAATAAGAGAGGATGAATTATCAACTCGAATAGCCTTTCCTATTAGTTCCATAATTTGGGGTATGAATCTCCACAACAGTGGAGGCACATCTCGAATTAAAACCCATATAGGGCACGAAATGTGCATTTTCCAATAGACCAATATTGTTTACTAAGCACTTCTTTTTGCATTTTATGATCTTTAAAGAAAATTACAAACAATCCTTTTTGAATGAGTCTACAAAATGAGACCATATAACCTAATTTAATGTTCCATACATTTCTAATCCAATCATTAATAAATTTACGTGTAGGACATTTATCCACATCTATAGTTGCAAAAAAAATTGTTGTATCTCTAAGCCTATTTTTTTCCATATTAATTTCTTTACACATTATATCATTAGGGGAAATGGAGATAGACTCCCGGGTAGAGTGAGGATCCTTACCTTCTCCATGGGGGCTGCCATTAGAGTTTGTAACAAACATCACACCTTCATCGACAAAGGGAGATGAAAGGGTAATCGCATCTTTGAATGTCTTAGCTTTAAATGGGGCATCTTTACTAAGTTTTTTGGCACCTCCAGAAGAGCCCTCCATTAAATGACATTAAACGCTCGCACAAGGGAAAGCAAAGCAAAGCAACGGTGAAGAGGATGCTGGGAGAGTAGCCTGCACACAAACCAAGTTAATTGCTTACCTACGTGGAGAGATCGTGCACATCCACACGTCAAAGCCTATGACCCTGCAACCCAGAGTCCAAACCCTAGGTCTAGTCGGAGTTGCAGAGCAAACTTTTCCAAAACTTAAAAATCATTTTAATCAAATAATTTATTGAAACCATTTAATTATTTATAAATTGAATTTAATTAAATAATAAAGATTATTTAATTTAAAGGATAAAATCACAATTAATTAAATAATTAATATTTAATTAATATTTAGAAAAAGGGTTAAATAATTAGTTGATTAGAGAGATAGAAATTGAATAATTAGTAACTTATTTAAATAGTAAAGATTATTTAAAGTGGGGAATTAATCAGAATTAATTAAACAATAAATATTTAATTAATATTTAGAAAATGATTAAAAGGATTAAATAATGAAAGAATAAGAAATAGAATAATTAGTAAGATGATGAGGAAATATGAAATTAGAAGAATAAGATTAATTAACTTAATTAAATAATCAAAGAATTGTTTAATCAATTAGAGGAATAATTAGTACATGATCAATGAGACATTTTTAGGTGTCTACATTTTCCCCTCTTTGAGACAAAGTCGGAATGACATTGTTTCAAAGAAAACAAAAAATTCTGCCCCAATATGCCTTGGTAATACTTAGGGTGTAATGCCCCCGTGAGAGATTGTTTGTGCATTAAAGGTATGAATGATCTCTCAAAAAAAGAAGAATGTGAGATGAAAGATAGAAGAATGGTTAGTTGATTAGAGATAGAGATAAGTAATGTGAAGATGATATTGAGATAAAATATGAGAGAATGAACCTTAGAATGAAATAGAATAATGTTAGATGATAGAAAATGATTTAGAAAGAGATGATAAGAGAAGAACCAACAAACTAGCAATAAGAAGATGAGATGAGAATGAGAATGATTGATTCACGAACCTATGTAATTATTTATTTTATTGTGCAATATATATTCATCACCAAGCCTTATTATTGAACAATGAAGCTTAGCACATCAGGATATAAGGAACCAAGATATAAATGTTGGCATTATAATAGACAAAGGGAGATTGTTGGCATTCCAATTACAATTAGGCATTTCAATAAGGATATTGAGAAGGTTGTTGATGATTATGGATATAACTGATTAAGGATGTTTACTGTCTTAATATTATTATTTTGTCATTGATGTCAATAAATTAATTTTCTGATTCAGTATGATGTTGCCATATCTTAAGAAGTATGTTTTGAAGAGAGTTAAGATGTTGGTAAAAGACACAGAAAGAATGTGATGAATAAGGGGAGGAATAAGTTATTCAATGGGAAACTATTACCGAGTTAGACAATGATGAGATCATGATGTTTAGATTGTTTTTTGATATCCTACATATGCTATTGTTTGTAAGGTTACTACTATACTATGTTACTGAGCAAAGAACCTAGTCGGCAAACCCCAAGGAACCTAGTTGGTAAACCCTAAGGTTATCGCTATCAGTTAATGAAGGCAAAATGTCTACCGAGTGAAGTTTAGTATTTACCGAGTTGCAACCGAGTAATAACAAAATGCATTGAATGAATAAAAGCATTATTTAATGTAAGGAGTTGATGAGCTGGTTATGATTAAATGATTGTTACAATGTGTAGAAAGGTTGTTAAGGATCTATGGCAATGAAAGATCAGTAGGAAGATCTATAGCTCAGATTGAACCGCAATACCCTAGCACAAGTTCCAAGAAATGTATGCAAGTTCCAAGGTGGGGTAAAACATTTTCAGATCGAAGGATACATTGAACCTAGTCAAGTTTGAAGATCTGATGGCTATTATTGATCATGGGAAATGTGATCAAGGAGATTAAGCAGTTGGCAAATTGTTTATAAATAAGGAACTGTTGATAAACAATGGATGTGGGCAAGTGTAAGCACAAGGATGCTACATAGTGATTACCAAGCACTGAAGCTTGAAGACCTATTTTGTTAATAGAGTATAGAGCCCAACAGAAGGACAAGATAAGTCCTATGACTAGATTGTATTGAGCAAATAAGAATCTACTTTAGTATTTTTAGATGTGAAGTTGCAGATATATTTTATTACTATTATTTTGTAAAGTGACAGAAAATCTCTTAACCGAGTGGACTTAACAGTCTTATTTGTAAAACCCTCTAGCAAGGTGACATTCTTATTGAGTGTTTGAAATCCTTTAACAAGGTCACTTCTAACAAGATGAAGATCCTAATAGATTTGAGGGAAATCCCTTAACCGGGTCACATCTAGCAATGTGTTTGTAATCTTTAACAGGATTTTCTTTTAACCGAGCATACTATAGAAGAGTATATTTCTTAGTGGGTCCGAAATCCCATAGTGATTTTTCCCTATTTGGGTCTCCACGTTAAATCTGGTGTTATATGTTTGTGATCTTATTTGTTTATGAGTTTGCATGCTTTATAGTTTTTCTAATAAGGTTACCAAGGTTGAATCTGTTGATTCTATGGAAGATTAAGTTTGTATGATTCACCCCCCCCTCTCATCTTGTTAGCTTGGTATCTATACTAAACATTTAGTATCAGAATTATCAATTGGTATCAGAGCTTTGGACTTCAGAAGAAAAGTTTAAAGGTACTTGAGGCAAAGATCCAAAGATGTATAAGAGGGATGCACCAAAGCTGAACAAGTCAAGTTTCTCTACATGGTAGAAAAGGATGAAGTTGCATGTATCAGGAATTGGAGAATATGTTGTATATTATCTAGAGAATGATTTCATCACACCTAGCACCTATCCATTAACAATGGAAGAGATAAAGGCAAAGCAAGAACATATCCAAGCAATGATTGAAATAACATCTTCATTGAATGACTCAGAGTTTAATGAACTAGAAGGCTGCAATGATGCAAAGGCAATGTGGGATAAGCTCATATTTGTGTATGGTGGAGATGAACATGTTCAAAGAGAAAAAGTGGATAGTCTAAGAGGACAACTTGAATCTATGAGGATGAATGAAGGTGAAAACATAACCCAGTACAATACAAGATTAAAGGAGATTGTCAATGAAATCAAAGGAGTAGGTGGAACTATTGAAGAAAAGGATATAACAAGTAAGTTGTTAAGAACCCTTCTACCATCTTATGCAATCCGAGTCTCTGCAATCAATGAATTAAGGTATGTACCCAATATGTCAGTTTCTTTAGATGCTACTATTGGTAAGCTACATGCATTTGAGTTAAGTAACTTTGATAACAGTGGGTCATCGATAAATAAAGTTGAGTTTGCATTTAGTTCTTTTCATCTTGGTGAATCTGATGATTACAATGATAGAAAGTATAAGTATTCTGAAGGGAGTCATAGTGGAGCAAGTGAAAGATTTCGCAAAAACATGGAGGAGGTACACAAACTTTATGAAGAAATCAGAAAGCAAGAAGAGTTTAAAGCACTTTTAGCCAAAAGGCTACCGAGAGGAAAAGGTAAGTACAAAGGAAATTTGCCTTTGAAATGTTTTAACTATGATAGAATTGGACATATGGCTTCTAACTATCCTAACAAAGAATCTAGTGAAAAGAGAGATTACCGAGATGACAGACATAAATATAATCATTACAGAGGACACCGAGACTTCAAGAGAAGAGATAAAAGGACATGCCTAATAGCTGATGAGGAATCTAATGATGATAAATCAGATGAAACTGATATAGAGGAAGTTGTTTATGTGGCTATCAAAGATGGATCAAATGAAGAAAGGTATGAAGAAAAAGCTTTAATATCTCATATAAATACTAATGATTCTTGGATCATAGATAGTGGTTGCTCACATCACATGACAGGTGATAAACACAAGTTTGTTATATTAGAAGATTATGATGGAGGCTATGTAAGATTTGGTAATGATGCACCATGTCCAGTAATAGGTAAAGGATCTATAACACTTCTTGACAATGCAAAATGCAATGATGTTTATTGGGTTGAAGGTTTGAAATATAATTTGTTGAGTGTAGCATAGCTAAACAACATAGGTTACCGAATAGAATTTCAGAAAGGAATTGTCAAAGTTCATGACAAGCATGGAAAGTTAGCTGCTACCAGGACACAAACAAAAGGTAACACATTTCACCTTGAATCAACTCGGAATAAGTGTCTATATGCAAAGATAGATGATACCTGGTTATGGCATAAAAGGTTTTGTCATGTAAATTTTGATAATCTGATCAAAATAAGCAAGAAGCACCGAGTAAGAGGTCTACCAAGTCTTGAAAAACCTGAGAATGCTATGTGTTGAGGATGCCAGATGGGAAAGATGACAAGATCAAGCTTTACAAGTAAGTCCTACACTTCTAAAGGATTTTAGATCTTGTGCATACTGATCTTTGTGGTCCTATGAAAGTTCAAAGCTATTATGGTGATAAATATTTCATATTATTTGTGGATGATTACTCAAGGATGATGTCAGTAATGTTTTTAAAAGAAAAATCAAAAGATTTTCAAATGTTTAAATGGTACAAGGCAAGAGTTGAAAATGAAACAGGAAGACAAATGAAATGTCTTAGATCAGATAGAGGAGGAGAGTTCACATCTGATGAGTTCAACTTATTCTGCAATGATCATGGTATTAAAAGACAAGTCTCTGCACTAAGGACTCCACAACAAAATGGAATAGTTGAGAGAAGAAACAGATCTATTGTGGATTGTGCCAAAACCCTGATGATTGAAAAGAAAGTACCACAAACATTTTGGAGAGAAGTAATAAGCACAATAGTTTACACCTTGAACTGAGTACAACTGAAGAAAGGAACTTTGAAGACACCTTATGAAATCTAGTATGACAAGAAACCTAATGTAAGTTATTTTAAAATCTTCGGAAGTAGATGCTATGTTCACAAAGATGACAGATTTGGTAAGTTTGATCAGAAAAGTGAAGAAGGAACATTTCTAGGTTATTCTTCTAGAAGCAAAGCATATAAATGTCCGATCAAATCATCTAACAAAATAGTAGAAAGTGCAAATGTAAAAATTGATGAATTTGCGGAAAGAAATGATGAAGGAAACTCCAAAGAACTAGAAGATTATGAAGGATTTGTCTATGTTCAACCGAGAAGTCCTATCGAGAAGACTGTTGAAGGAAATGAAGAGAATATCCAGTTACCAAGTGATGAAGAAGATCATACAGAGCCTACCAAGCCTATATTAGCTAAGTATGTCAGAAGGAATCATGCATCAAGTCAGATTATAGGAGATAAGAATGATCCAGTGATGACAAGGAACAAACTGAGACAGAACACATGTCTGATATTTGAATTTGAACTGAGCATAGTGAAAGAGGCATTTAACAGTGAAGATTGGATAAATGGTATGAAAAAAGAGATTGATAAAATCAAGAAGAATGACACATGGACACTGGTCCCAAGATCGAAGGACAAAAATGTAATTGGTACAAAGTGGATTTTCAGAAACAAGCTGAATGAAAAAGGTGAGGTCATTAGAAATAAAGCAAGACTAGTTTGCAAAGGTTATGCCCAAGAAGAAGGAATTGATTATGGTGAGACTTTTGCACTTGTGGCAAGACTTGAAGGAGTAAGAACATTGTTGGCATATGCTGCTTACAAGAATTTCAAGGTATATCAAATGGATGTCAAATCTGCATTTCTGAATGGTATATTAGAAGAAGTTTTTATTGAACAACCTGAAGGATTTGTTGAAGGAAAGAATAATGATCAGGTATGTAAATTGAACAAAGCTTTAAATGGTTTTAAACAAGCACCTAGAGCATGGTATGAAAGATTGCACTCTTATATGATCAAATTTGGTTTTATAAGAACTAGTGAAAACAGTAACATGTACATGAAGAATGGTGAAAATGGAATACTGATCTCAGCCATATTTGTTGATGATATTATCTTTTGTGGAAATGACTCTCTATGCAAGAACTTTGGAAATGAAATGAGCAAAGAATTTGAGATGTCATTAATTGGTGAGATAAAGTATTTTATAGGTATACAGATACTACAAATGAAAAATGAGATTTTCATTACTCAATCTAAGTACATAAAGGAAATCTTGAAGAAATTTGGAATGGAGGATATGAAACTAGTAAGTACTCCTATGACTACCAACTATAAACTATCAAAGGACAATGAATCTGCATCTATTGATGAGACACTTTACCGATCTATGATTGGAAAATTGCAATATGTTGTTCACAACAGACCAGACATAACACATTCAGTAGGTATAGTTGCAAGATTTTCTGCAGATCCCAAGGAAACACACATGACAACAATCAAGAGAATTTTCAGATGCCTGAAAGGCACTGAAGATTATGGCTTAGTATATCAGAAAGGAAATGTTTTTGATTTAAAAGTTTATACTAATGCTGATTGGGCAGGCAACATTGATGACAGGAAAAGCATGAGTGGAGGAGCTTTCTTTTTAGGAGAAAGACTAGTCAGTTGGCTTAGAAAGAAACAAGGATGTGTTTCATAGTCAACAACAGAAGTTGAATATGTTGCTACAGCATTGAATTGTACCAATATAGCATGGATCAACAACTGTTGGAAGGCATAAATGAGCATGTTACCGAGCCAGTAACTATATTCTGTGATAATACTAGTGCCATTAACATTTCAAAGAATCTTATTATGCACTCTAAGACAAAGCACATCTCTATCAAGTATCATTATCTTAGAGAAGAAGTTCAAGAGAAGGAAGTGGTGTTGGAGTATGTTAGCACAAAGGAAAAAATAGCAGATATCTTCACCAAGCCACTACCAAGGGACACTTTTGAGTATCTCAGAAGTCAGTTAGGGGTCCTACCCCTATCTTCCATTCACTGATCGAGTTTGGTGAAAGCATCAATTCGATGACTATAGGATATCTTTTAGGAGTTGTTGTTGATTTACACACTTTAGGAGGTTTTCTAAAGGTGTGCAAGAAACAATAACAGGGAACATGAATTCAAGACAAAATGCTCTAACCAAGACTAAGTTGAGACCGAACAACAAAGGAAATCACTTCATACAGGAAGAAAATTATGTTTAAGTTTTCTTTTTGGCATTATTGTCAAAGGGGGAGAAGACTAATGCATGGGGGAGTGATGACAGGGGGAGAGCATTTCATAATTTCATAGCAATCTGAATCATTTAGGTCAAATCAATTGGTTTTGCCATCAATGCCAAAGGGGGAGATTGTTGGCATTATAACAAACAAAGGGAGATTGTTGGCATTCCAATTACAATGAGAGATTGTTGGCATTTCAATAAGGATATTGAGAAGGTTGTTGATGATTATGGATATAATTGATTAAGGATGTTTACTGTCTTAATATTATTATTTTGTCATTGATGTCAAGAAATTGATTTTCTAATTTAGTATGATGTTGCCATATCTTAAGAAGTATGTTTTGAAGAGAGTTAAGATGTTGGTAAAAGACACAGAAAGAATGTGATGAATAAGGGGAGGAATAAGTTATTCAATGGGCAACTATTACCGAGTTAGACAATGATGAGATCATGATGTTTAGATTGTTTTTTGATATCCTACATATGCTATTGTTTGTAAGGTTAATACTATACTATGTTACTGAGCAAACAACCTAGTCAGTAAACCCTAAGGAACCTAGTCGGTAAACCCTAAGGTTATCGCTATCGGTTAATGAAGGTAGAATGTCTACCGAGTGAAGTTTAGTATTTACCGAGTTGCAACTGAGTAATAATAGAATGCATTAAATGAATAAAAGCATTATTTAATGTAAGGAGCTGATGAGTTGGTTATGATTAAATGATTGTTACAATGTGTAGAAAGGTTGTTAAGGATCTATGGCAATGAAAGATCGGTACGAAGATCTACAACTCAGATTGAACTGCAATACCCTAGCACAAGTTCCAAGAAATGTATGCAAGTTCCAAGGTGGGGTAAAATGTTTTTAGATCAAAGGATACATTGAACCTGGTCAAGTTTTAAGATCTGATGGCTATGATTGATCATGGGAAATGTGATCAAGGAGATTAAGTGGTTGGCAAATTGTTTATAAATAAGGAACTATTGATAAACAATGGATGTGGGCAAGTGTAAGCACAGGGATGCTACATAGTAATTACTGAGCACTAAAGCTTGAAGACCTATTTTGATAACAGAGTATAGAGCCCAGTAGAAGGACAAGATAAGTCCTAGTAGAAGGACAAGATAAGTCCTATGACTAGATTGTATTGAGCAAATAAGAATCTGCTTTAGCATTTTTAGATGTGAAGTTGCAGATATATTTTATTACTGTTATTTTGTAAAGTGATAGAAAATCTCTTAATCAAGTGGACTTAACAGTCTTATTTGTAAAACCCTCTAGGAAGGTGACATTCTTATTGAGTGTTTGAAATCCTTTAACAAGGTCACTTCTAACAAGGTGAAGATCCTAACAGATCTGAAGGAAATCCCTTAACCGGGTCACATCTAGCAATGTGTTTGTAATCTTTAACAGGATTTTCTTTTAACTGAGCATACTCTAGAAGATTATATTTCTTAGTGGGTCCGAAATCCCATAGTGGTTTTTCCCTATTTGGGTTTCCACGTTAAATCTGGTGTTATATGTATGTGATCTTATCTATTTATGAGTTTGCATGCTTTATAGTTTTTATGATAAGGTTATTGAGGTTGAATATATTGATTCTATGGAAGATTAAGTTTGTATGATTCACCCCCCCCTCTCATCTTGTTAGCTTGGCATCTGTACTAAACATTTAGTATCAAAACTATCAATAAAGATATCTCATTATAGAAACAAATACTTAGTAGACAAGCAGTAAACAAAGAAAAAGATAATGCCCATCATGGCTCCTCTAGTCACTTTTCGACATCCCTGAGTAGCATAGGAACATAATCTATCACTAAATGATAAAAGATAAAGACTAACCTAGACAAAATTCAGTAGCTATACTAACCTTGTTCCTTTGTTCTCAGTTGCTTGATGTGATGGTTGATAATGTCTGATCTCAGAAAGTTGTGGACCCCATTTAAGACTAACCTATCTGATTTTGAGTGTATCCTCTTCTATTTAAGACAAGAGAATGATCACTTTGATATGGATATGATATGATTGATAAGACAGTTTGATAAGTTGATTGCAAATGTTTGATTGGATAGTCGTATCCTTTCTTAACTTCGTGTGAAGCGTTTGTTGGATATCTACTAGGGTATTTGTTTCTCACAAGATATTTTATTGCAAGTTTTTCTGATTGATTGATTTTTTATTTTTAATTCTTTTCCAAGAGCTTTTTCGATGTTTTGAATGATGTAGATCGATATTTGAATGTTTTTGATTGATTTTTTCAGGACATTTTGTAGATGTTTTTGGTTGATTTTTTCAAGACATTATATGATTTTTGGTATTTTTTCAGGACATTTTATGGATGTTTTTGGATTTTAAGTTTTCCAATGTTTTTTTTTGGATTTTAAGTTTTTCGTTGTTTTTGGATTTTGTGTTTTTCATTGTTTTTGGATTTTGTGTTTTTCATTGTTTTTGGATTTTGGGTTTTTCATTGTTTTTGGATTTTGTTGAAGGACGTTTTATGATTTTTATGATTTTTTCAAGACTTTATATGATTTTTTTTGTATTTTTTCAGAACTTTATATGATTTTTAGGATTTTTTCAGTTATGCCCCCAGTGTGCAGACCTGTATGACATGATGATCTGCAGAATGGATGTGGAGACAAATGAATTTTTGAAATGACCTATGTTAATGTAATATGCATGATGAAGATGCATTTCCTATTCGAACAAGGTTGACTGTGTTTGTTTTAGCATTTGTAATACACCAATTGAAATGGAGGTGCAAAACATTTCATAGATAAGAAGTCAATCGATCCCTAAGGCCCTTTGAAACATTCAACTCAACACACTTAGTGACTAGGATTTACAAATGGAGACACAAAAAAATTCTCCATTGGTTCTTGAAACTTTGATCTTCTTTTGCCCATGTGTGTACAAATGAGTTAATTCCTACTTTTTTGTTCACTAAAGATCCTTAGCATCCTAAATGACTAGCTACATAGATTATCCTAACTTCAAAAGCATCCCAAATAGAGCCTCGCTACCAGCAAGCCTTGAGAGCTCTGACGAGGTTATAGACTGCAATTTCTCAAATATTGTTACATTTCTAGTAGCCGTTCATAGCCCTGATGGAATTACTTGCATGTTCCCATAGTCAAGATTTTTATCGCACTCATATGCATGATATTTCAGTTGTATATCATTGCTCTTTTGCCTTGAGATGAATTTGGCATAGAATTTTTTATTTTTGTATTTTCTTGCTTTGACTTGTAAGTAATGAAACCTACTTTGGTGTGACAATTACAGCGGCACTGAAGTAGAATTTTTTATTTTTCACTAGTCATATGATGAACTAGGTGTCTAGAATGAATTAGATATTTTCTTAATATGTTTGAGATATAGCAATTGATAGATTTTGGGTTAACAAGTCTCAAATAGTGAAATCACTACCCAACCATAAGTAAAGCATCATCATAGGGTAATGTTGAAAATGAATGACCTTAGAACCTCAAAGACTTCATGCCTGAATATCTAAGAAAGGAGATGACCCTTGCTTCTCTTGAATGCAAATGAATGATAAACTTAAACAGTTGCCTTGTTTTATTGGTGTTGATATATGAAAATGCATAAACTTTTTAAATGCGATGCATTTTAAAAAAGAAACTATATGTGATGCAGTGCTTTGAATAATATGATATGCAATGTGGAAAGTAAAACCTAAACTAACCCAGCCCTTAGGTATAATATCGTTTAAGGTACATTTTGTTCATAGGGTCAGAGAGTTTTGTGTAGATAGTTAATTGGACTTTGTTTGAAGAGTCAGATAAAGATGTCTTTTCCAATAGGATATAAGGACTCAACTAAGTGTACACATTTAGCATCTCCAATATTTATTTTCTTAGTTTTTTGATTTTGTGGATCATCGGAGGGAAATCGAGCTCTAGAACCCATAAATTCAACTATAGCCTTATGATCTTCAAAGAAATCCAATTGTGGTAGATCCTCTTGCCCCAGGTCATTCAAGTGTGGGTGTATGAGGGAAATTGATTCTAGTTTTGAAGTTATGATATGAGTGGGTGTTATGCTTGTTTTTGTCCCTACATTAGCATTTGATGATGACACACATACAATTGTTGACAAGTTGCTCTATGTAGTATGATCTGGATTGGTTATTTCATTGATAAGGGGTTCATGAACAACTTGTGTAGAGGGATTAGGATCACTAGGAGAAATGGTAAGTTTGTTTGAGAGGGAATATTGTGAAGAACATGGAGGATTATGACATGGAAATGAAGGGATGGAGGGACCTTGATCAGAATTTGGAGAAATAATGGGATCTTGTTTAGGACATGAAGGTAAAGGTATGATTTGATCTTGGTTTATAAAGGTATTATTAGGGAGGATGGAAGGGATGTCTTGATCTTGCTTAGGAGGTGGATGTTGGATGGGACTCGAAAGGACACTTTGTTCTTGAGATGAAAGGGTTTCATTATGAATGGAATAGAAAAGAGCGAGGGGATCATCATAAGACTTTTGGTCGGTGGGATCTTGATCAAAAATTGGGTAAGATGAAAGTGGTTGTTCTTGATCTTTATTTGTTTCAGGGTTCATTTCTTCTAATTTTGGATCATCCTCTTGACATGGGGAAGGAGTTTAGAAATGCATGGGAAATTGTTGGAATGTTTCAACATTTTGGCCTAATGAAGAAGGATTTTGAATGACATCCTCTAAATCATGACTTGAATTAGATTGGATTTGTATGATGGATAGCCATTGGGAGTTTGTGTTATTAGATAGAGATGACATGGATTGGTCTTGTGAGACTTCAAGGGATGTTGAAATGGTGGATAGATATGGTTGATTTGGGATTTGGTTGAAAGGGATTTGATTTTGGTTGAAAGGAGTATGATTTTGGGTGAAAGATATTTGATTTTGGTTGAATGAATTTTGATTTGGACTTTGGTTGAAAGGGGTTTGATTTTGGTTGAAAGAGGTTTGAATGTTGGGTTGGTGTGAATTTTGATTTGGAATTTGGTTGAATGGGGTTTGATTTTGGTTGAAAGAGGTACTTTGGATGTTGGGTTGGTGTGAATTTTGATTTAGACTTTGGTTGAATGGGGTTTGATTTTGGTTGAAAGGGGTTTGATTGTTGGGTTGATATGATTGGTATGATTGATATAGTGGGTTGAAAGAAAAAGAAGGTTTACATGACTCTAATGTTGGTTGAATTGAGGTAGGAAAGATTTTATTGAAGAATGAAGGTTGGCATGTTTGAATGGTCTCACAAGAAGAAGAAGGTTGGTCTAATACTGATCCCCTCGTGGTCATCACTTCTGTCATCATTTTTTCTAATCAACCCCTATGGTTGTCAAGACTAGTCATGTCAGTCACTTGATGCAAAGTTTTGATTTGTTGAGCTAAGGTTTCCATGGATGGTGATGGAATAGGAATGGAAGGAATGAATCCTCCACCTTCTCTACAAAATGTTTAATGCTAATCCATGATGTTTTCTTGATTGGTTTGGACCTAGGATCACAACATGTAAGATGTTTTCTCCATTTCTCTGGATGTGACAATGTTTGATTGAACTTGACCAACTTGTTTGAGTTGATGTTGAGTTTGATTGATCCTCTGATTGTGTTTTGGACATTTGGGGTATGACTTTCTAGGATGATTATGCAAATAACGACAGATTGCAATAAACATATATGAGGTCTAGACAAGGACTTATATGAGGATGATGGATGATAATAAGGACGCAAATGAGGACTATGCAAGGACTATGGACGATAATAAGGACATAAATGAGGACTATGCAAGGAATATGCGAGGACTATGGACGATAATAAGGACATAAATGAAGACCATGCAAGGATTATGCAAGGAGTTAGGATGATAGTGAGGATGTAAATGAGGACTATGTAAGGATTATGCAAGGACTTAGGATGATAGTGAGGACGTAAATGAGGACTATGCAAGGACCTATGCAAATACTTAGGACAATAGTAAGGACATAAATGAGGACTATGCAAGGACTTATGTAAATACTTAGGATGATAGTAAGGATGCAAATGAGGACTATGCAAGGATTTCCTAGGGTTACAAGTGTATAAACCTTTGATTTTTGACGTTTCAAAAATGGACTTTGTTTTCAGTAATTCTATGTATAGGACTAGTTTCGTGGTTTCTTCAAGTCTGAGAACAATTGTTTGGAGTTAAATATAGCTGACTAGACTGGTTTTTCAAACAATCTTAGAAAATTTAGAGATACGTAGGATAGGGCCTGAAATAGCCCAAAGGACTGACTCAATACTAGTTCGACACAATGATACATAAAAAAAGCATAGAATACAATCTTAGGCTAGAAAGTGGACACCATTCAATGAGCCCCCCACAACAAAATACCAAAACAAGACAGACAGATAGAGAGTTTGGCAGCACTAGCTCCACTCCATGGCACACACTTCTCGGGCATGCCAGTCTCTCTTACCCTGAAGATCCAAAGATCTTATCACCAAGGGATTTTTGTCTCATAATTTCAAGTACATGAGGGGTATCTATGGGGTACGATCTGCACTCCCAAAATCACTGAATGTAGGATTTTGGGCTATTAAATTGGTTTGTAGTATAAGGTTTCAAGGGTCCTGATCCAACGACGGATTCTCAGAGCAAGCCACTTAAGAATTTAGTTGAGCTTATCGGTGTAGGGAAGGCCCCCACATATGTCTAATTCACTCAACCCTCTAGCCGCCTGACTAGTATATTTATATAGCGGATCGAGAAACCCACTCGAGAGTATGCTAGGAGAGATGATATCCCCAACACATCCCAATTTGAAGTACCTCTGTGGGGTGATGAAATCCCCAGTCAAAGATGCCCCTCACTACATGGAATAAAATAAAATTGGATGTCATTGTCACCTCCTTCCTTTCTCCCAAGACCCTGAAGGTGGGTGGAAAGTTAGTTAATGCAATAGTAGGTCCACCCCAAACACAATAAAAATTCTTTACCTTAAGAAAATCAAATATGATTTAATCTAATGCAACCTGATTCACGTTCATTTTAAAGCCCAAATTGAGGTGTTGAATACGCATGTGCATGTCCATTTTAAACACCAAATTGAAATATGAAGGCATGCATGTCCATTTTAACCATTGTTGATTTTAAGCCCAAATAGAAGTGTTATACATGCATGTCAATTTTAACCAATGTTAATTTTTAAGCCCAAATTGAAGTGTTATGCATGCATGTCAATTTTAAACATTGTTAATTTTAAGCCCAAACTCAAATGTGAAAGCATTCATGTCAATTTTAACCAAATTTGTTTTAAGCGCCAAATTGAAGTGTAAAAGTATGCATGTCAATTTTAACCAGATTTATTTTAAACACCAAATTGAAGTGTGAAAGCATGCATGTCCATTTTAAACCCAAAATCCAAAAGTGATTTAACCCTAAAGGATCTTGCAATCAAATTGTTAATGGTGTCCAAAATAATCTAGAATGATCAAGCCTTCTCTATAATTTCGCCACACACTGCAAACAAACAATTAGTAATTAACCCCAAAATAAAATTACAAAGAAGATATCCCTAATGAATTCTAGAGAGCTTTCCAAAAATGTAAGAATATTAGAAAAGGACATTAATTTGCACCCTGGAGAGCAGATTTATGCAAAAACATGAATTTTTAAAGATATAGCTTTACGTTAATTATTTTACATCAAAATCAAAATTGTAAACAAGAAACCCCCTATGAAATTTTAATACATTTCCATAAATGTAAGAATTTTAGAAAAAATATCTGATTTGTGCCCAAAATTCAAATTTTATTAAAAAACTTAAATTGATCATATCTCGATCAAAACAGATCATATAGATCCAATATTTCTAGTTTAGACGTGTCTCAAGATCCTTAACCCTCTGTAAAAAAACCTCACACAAATTAGTTTATTTACACAAAAAAATCAAATATTTATGAAAATAATTGAACCTATCATATCTCACTTACAAATGACGAACTAAAGCTGATTTTTTTACTATAGAGACATGAGATAATAATTCATCTACATTAAAAAAATCATGAAGATATTCACAATAATTTGGAAGATATGATAAAATCTTTGAACAACCTGCAATCTTGCCTGGAACCTGATCTATACCTACAGGCATACACAAAATTCCAAATCAGAGTGTTGTTGATTCACGTCAGGTTCACCAAAATGTGTGCATGTAAAATTCATCTTATAAAATATCAATTAGAATCAAAGGGAAATCATGAATCCCTATCTAATCAAAGAATTCTAACAAATAGACAATGAAATAACATAATAAATCAAAATAGGAACTATAAACGAAATCAATTAAAGACTCCCTATTCTGTGGCTATCTATAACTTTCGTTGCTCGTCTCTTCTTTGTGGTATGATGACTCTCAGATGTTGCACTGATAACCTGCAAGTGACACAAAGATTCAAAGTTCGTGATTGTTGAGAATGGAGATTAAATGCTTAATTTATAGATTATTGGAGAAGATTGATTGAAAGGTGGAACAAATTGATCAAGAGGTAGAACTTAGGTGAGCTCACATGTTGATTGATAATTGAACTGTTGACTTGGAGGTGAAACAAAATAGATTGAATAGATTAAAGGAGTCAACTGATTGATAAAAAGATAACTGAAAGAAGAAAAAGAATGATTGGAGGAAATAAAGAAGATGAGAAAGAGAACTAGAAGATGAAAATAGAGATTGGAGAGATAAATGATTTAATTAATTATTTACCATGTGCTTGCATTTAGACTTAGATTTTCAATTTAATCTTTGCATGATATTTCTTCAAATAATTGAACTTATTTAAAATTCAATTTAGCATTTGAATATATTTAGAACTTGACTTTGATTTTCAATTTGGTTTTTGAAATCATGCACATGTAATTGAATTTAGAAGAAATTAGAAGAATATGAAATTAAATGAAATTAGAATTTGGGGATTTGGAAATTGAAGAATTAATTAGTTAATTAAATAATTTAAAGAAACTATAATAAACTATAATAAATGTAGACACCTAAAAATGTCTCATTGATCATGTATTAATTATTCCTCTAATTGATTAAATAATTTTGTAATTAATTTAATGAATCTTATTCTTCTAATTTCATATTTTTTCACCATCTTATTAATTATTCTATTTTTATTCTTTCATCATTTAATCATTTTAACCATTTTCTAATGTTAATTAAATATTTATTATTTAATTAAATTCAATTCAATTTCTAAATAATTAAATAGTTTCTTTAAATTATTTAATTAGCTAATTAATTCTGATTTTTAATCCCCAATTTAAATAATCTGTATTATTTAAATAAATTCAATTTCAATTTCTATCTCTCTGATCAACTAATCATTCAACCCTCTTCTAAATATTAATTAAATATTTATTATTTAATTAATTATGATTTAATCCTTTAAATTAAATAATCTTTATTATTTAATTAAATTCCATTTCTAAATAATTAAATAGTTTCTTTAAATTATTTAATTAACTAATTATTTCTTTTAATTTCATTAATTCTTCCATTTCAAAATAATTAAAAAGTTTTTTTAAATGATTTAATTAGCTAATTAATTCTTCGATTCCAAATCCCCAAATTCTAATTTCATTTAATTTTATTAATTCTTCTAATTTCATTTAATTTCATATTCTTTTAGTTTCTTCCAAATTCAAATACATGTGCATGATTTCAAAAATCAAATTGAAAATCAAAGTCAAGTTCTAAATATATTCAAATACTAAATTCAATTAAATAAATTCAATTATATGAATAAATACCATGTAAAGATTTAATTGAAAATCTAAGTCTAAATGCAAGCACATGTTAAATTAATTAATTAAATCATTTATCTCTTCAGTCTCCGTTTTCACCTTCTAGTTCTCTTGGTCATCTTCTTTATTTCCTCCAATCATTCTTTTTCTTCCTTCAGTTAGTTTTTTCTCAATCAATTGACTCAATTAATCTATTCGGTTTCATCTCCAAGTCAATAGTTTGACTATCAATCAGCATGTGAGCTCACCTGAGTTCCACCTCTTGATCAATCTGTTCCACCTTTCAATCAATCTCATCCAAAAATCTATAAATTGAGCATTCAATCTCCATTTTCAATTCTCCTCAATCCTCGATAATTTCCTCTGAATCATGAACTTTAAATCTTTGTGTCACTTGCAGGTTACCAGCGCAATATTTGAGAGCCATCATACCACATAGATGAGAAGAGCAATGTAAGTTATACATAGCCATAGAATAGAAAGTTTTTAATTGATTTGATTGATAAACCCTGTTTTGATGCTTGATTGTGTTATTTCATTGTCTGTTGGTTAGAATTCTTTGATTAGATAGGGATTAGTGATTTCCCTTTGATTCTAATTGATATTTTATAATAATTAATTTAAGATTTTTTCAGTTATGCCCCCAGTGTGCAGACCTGTATGACATGATGATTTGGACAATGCATGTGTAGACAAATGAATTTTTGAAATGACCTATGTTAATGCAATATGCATGATGAAGATGCCTTTCTATTCGAAAAAGGTTGACTGTGTTTGTTTTAGCATTTGTAATACACCAATTGAAATGGAGGTGCATGTAAAATTCATCTTATAAAATATCAATTAGAATCAAAGGGAAATCATGAATCCCTATCTAAGCAAAGAATTCTAACAAATAGACAATGAAATAACACAATCAATCAAAATAGGAACTATAAATGAAATCAATTAAAGACTCCATATTTTGTCGCTGCGTATAACTTCCATTTCTCTTCTCTTCTCTATGGTATGGTGGCTCTTAGATATTGTGCTGGTAACCTGCAAGTGACACAAAGATTCAAAGTTTGTGATTGTTGAGAATGGAGATTGAATGCCTAATTTATAGATTATTGGAGAAGATTGATTGAAAGGTGGAACAAATTGATCAAGAGGTAGAACTTAGGTGAGCTCACATGTTGATTGATAATTGAACTGTTGACTTGGAGGTGAAACAAAATAGATTGAATAGATTAAAGGAGTCAACTGATTGATAAAAAGATAACTGAAAGAAGAAAAAGAATGATTGGAGGAAATAAAGAAGACGAGAAAGAGAACTAGAAGATGAAAATAGAGATTGGAGAGATAAATGATTTAATTAATTATTTACCATGTGCTTGCATTTAGACTTAGATTTTCAATTTAATCTTTGCATGATATTTCTTCAAATAATTGAACTTATTTAAAATTCAATTTAGCATTTGAATATATTTAGAACTTGACTTTGATTTTCAATTTGGTTTTTGAAATCATGCATATGTAATTGAATTTAAAAGAAATTAGAAGAATATGAAATTAAATGAAATTAAAATATGGGAATTTGGAAATGGAAGAATTAATTAGTTAATTAAATAATTTAAAGGAACTATAATTAAACTATAATAAATGTAGACACCTAAAAATGTCTCATTGATCATGCATTAATTATTCCTCTAATTGATTAAATAATTCTTTAATTAATTAAATTAATCTTACTCTTCTAATTTCATATTTCCTCATCATCGACTAATTATTGTATTTTTATTCTTTCATCATTTAACCATTTTAACCATTTTCTAATGTTAATTAAATATTTATTATTTAATTCAATTCAATTTCTAAATAATTAAATAGTTTCTTTAAATTATTTAATTAGCTAATTAATTCTGATTTTTAATCCCCAATTTAAATAATCTTTATTATTTAAATAATTTCAAATTTAATTTTTATCTCTCTGATCAACTAATCATTCAACCCTCTTCTAAATATTAATTAAATATTTATTATTTAATTAATTATGATTTAATCCTTTAAATTAAATAGTCTTTATTATTTAATTAAAGTCCATTTCTAAATAATTAAATAGCTTCTTTAAATTAATTAATTAACTAATTATTTTTTAAAATTTTATTAATTCTTCCATTTCAAAATAATTAAATATTTTCTTTAAATTATTTAGTTAGCTAGTTAATTCTTCGATTCCAAATCCCCAAATTCTAATTTCATTTAATTTTATTAATTCTTCTAATTTCATTTAATTTTATTAATTCTTCTAATTTCATTTAATTTTATATTCTTCTAATTTTTTCCAAATTCAAATACGTGTGCATGATTTCAAAAATCAAATTGAAAATCAAAGTCAAGTTCTAAATATATTCAAATACTAAATTTAATTAAATAAATTCAATTATTTGAATAAATATCATGCAAAGATTTAATTGAAAATCTAAGTCTAACTGAAAGCACATGCTAAATTAATTAATTAAATCATTTATCTCTCCAGTCTCTATTTCTATCTTCTAGTTCTCTTGGTCATCTTCTTTATTTCCTCCAATCATTCTTTTTCTTCCTTCAGTTAGCTTTTTCTCAATCAGTTGACTCAATTAATCTATTCAATCTATTTTGTTTCACCTCCAAGTTAGCAGTTCAACTATCAATCAGCATATGAGCTCACCTACGTCCCATCTCTTGATCAATCTATTCCACCTTTCAATCAATCTCATCCAAAAATCTATAAATTGAGCATTCAATCTCCATTTTCAATCCTCCTCAATCCTAGACAATTTCTTCTGAATCACAAACTTTGAATCTTTGTGTCACTTGCAAGTTACCAACGCAATATCTGAGAGCCATCATACCACAAAGAAGAGAAGAGCAATGGAAGTTATACACAACCACAAAATATGGAGTTTTTAATTGGTTTGATTTATAAACCCTATTTTGATGCTTGATTGTCTTATTTCATTGTCTATTTGTTAGAATTGTTTGATTAGATAGGGATTCGTGATTTTCCTTTGATTCTAAGTGATATTTTATAATAATTAATTTAGGATTTTTTCAGTTATGACCTCAATGTGCAGACCTGTATGACATGATGATCTGCAGAATGCATGTGGAGACAATTGAATTTTTGAAATGACCTATGTTTTTATTTTTGGCAAGGTGGCAATGCCACTTGATATATTTTATTAATAATAAATAATTTTTACAATATATTTAAAAACTGGTTCAAACTGAGCTCCAAAAGAAAAGAACCAACAAGAAAAACTCTGGTCATTGCTCATCAACATGATTATAGAAGAGAAGTAGTGAACAATCCTCTAGCCAAAGCTAGTTATAAAATAGAGATCAACAAAGGAGCATGCAGACTCTTTTACACATAGGAGCATGCAAGCTCATTTCACATAATATAAGCATGCAAGCTTATTTACAAAATAAGTTCCTGGGATATCTTGAATGCCCTGCAACAAAGAACTCCTGCAATCAAAATTGACATGCCCCTGCACCAAAAAACAACTACAACCAAAAAATATATATACTACAGAATGCAGAGAATTTACAAGAAATGTAAGGTTCCAAAACATGACTGACACCAACGACATGAGATCTACGGTTCACCATTATAGACAAATGCCAAAGGAGAAAAGATGAATGTGGAAATGCTAGAGAGAAATGAAGCCCAAAATTTTTATGTCATAAATGAAAATAAAGAGGAGATATATCATACAAAACTGACAAACCAAAAGAAGCGACATACAAAGATAATCATGAAAACAACGCTACATCAAACTTTAAATGACATATGAAGGATGGATTCCCAATGTGAAAATAAATATCTCCATATTTCGCACGAGAAGAGAGTACCAAACACACAAACAACATCAATAACAACCAACTCATCATTAATGAATGCCAAGTGATGATCAAGTAAAGCAAAGTACCTCAAATCGAAACCAAATGGAATTATGAAAAGAAATACCTCATCAAGAGAAGAGAATATCAACTCGTATAAATAAGAAATCATATAATAAGAAAGATTAAATCCTCAACTCTCTACGGGCTATAATTAATAGGTTTGGGAAGCTCATCAAATCACCCCCCAATCGAGAGGAATCAATAACAATTTTGTCACAACCCATATTAGCGAGGCAATCAACCAATGCATTACCTTCACAATAAACATGTGAGATGATGAGGTGCTCAAATGTATCAAGAAGAGTCCATATTTGTTCAAGAATATACCAAAAATGCCAATTATCATCTTTTCTTGCCTTGCAAGCATTAATGACAATAGTTGAATCACCTTCAATATGAAGGTATTTGAAATTCAAATCCTTAGCCATAGCAAGACCTTCTAAAAGAGCACAAGCCTCAGCCATATTATTTGTGCCAGGAGAAATTGGCATAGCTTTTAATGCTAATAAAGAACCCAAATGATCAGGAAAAACTATCCCTATTCCTAAATCACCAGGGTTTCGACGGGAGAATCCATCAAAATTCAATTTACAAAAAGGGGCATTAGGAAGATGCCATTTTATGGAATTTCTATCTAAAGGTGTTTTCTGAATCCTTGGAAGGGTGGGTGATACAGGAATAATGATACTTTTCCAAGAAGAGATCATAAAATTGTCCCAAGAAGAGAACTCTGAATTCATGTTAAAATATTTCTGGACATGAGCATTAACTTGCTCAATAATACTTCTTTCCAAAATCCCAAGAACAATCGATAAATCCGATGAGTCACATCTAAAAATGCACTTGTTTCTTTCTCACCAAATGGCCCATATGACTGAAGAGGGAATTATAAACTACAAACAAGCAAATAGAGAAGATGAAT
Organism: Cryptomeria japonica; assembly: GCF_030272615.1. Taxonomy (NCBI): domain Eukaryota; kingdom Viridiplantae; phylum Streptophyta; class Pinopsida; order Cupressales; family Cupressaceae; genus Cryptomeria; species Cryptomeria japonica. The sequence goes on from NC_081407.1 coordinate 937,957,345, forward strand.
ACAAAACTGGCCAAGACTGAAACATGTCCCATAAAGATAAAGGTAAAGGGAATGAAAGAGATAACTTTTGTAGGACAAAATGCCAACAACTACTCGCAAACTCACAATGAAGAAAAAGATGATTGACATCTTCAAGAGCTTTACCACATAAGACACAAGAAAAGGAGGCTGCCATATTAAATTTGACTAAATGATCACTAGTCAAAATTCTATTTTGCAGCGTGAGCCAGGAAAAAACACCAGCTTTAGGTAATACTGAGTTATTCCAATAGAACAAAAAGGCACTATGAGGAGCATTTTGATTGGCCATTTGTTGAACAACAAAATATCCTTTTTTAATAGAGTAGTTTCCTGATTTAGAAGGGCACCAAATAAGTTGATCTTTGATGTTAGAAAGGAAAGCCACTCGGCCTTGCAAAATAGATTTAAAATTTTGAATTTCCTGCAAGGACAATGGCAGAGTAGAGGGATCCTTCCATGAGACCTTGTGAGAAAAAAGATCAACACTATCTACATAATCAACCAATCTAACTCCCCATGATTGAGAAAGAACAACTAAAATAGAAGCAAGAGAATCATGCTGCAAAAGAGGGGGAAAGCCATTCCAGGAGTCTTTTCAAAAAAGAATATTCTCCCCTGAATGGACCTGCTAGGAGAGAAAATTAGAGACCACTTCCCTACATGAGGTCATAAAGTTCCAAATAGTAGACCCCTGTGGAGGATTAGAAATTGTGAAGATCCTAGCAGGGTTCTGGGAATCCAAATACTTAGCCCGCATAATTTGGCACCACAAAGATTGGGGCTTAGTATACATAGACAAAACTAGTTTTCCCCCAAAAGCCCTATTTTTTTTAGATAAGTCATGAATTCTAGCACCACCAGTTGGAAAGAGACATCTTGGTCAAAGAAATCAGTGGAATTTTTTTATCTTCTGTCATGTTGTTTTTCCAAAGAAAAGATCAAATAATCTTTTCAATTTGGGAGATGACTAATCTGGGAGCTTGAAGAACTGAGATATAGTAATTGGAAACGGTAGATAGGATTGTTTTAATGAGAAGTATCCTACCTAAAAGAGACAACCACCTAGCCTTCCAAGCAAAAATACAAGATTTAAGTCTCTCAATAACCGAATTCCAAATAGAAGACTTAGCAGATCCCATAAAGAAAGGAATCCCCAAATAGGTAGAAGGAAGAGAGTCTACTAGGAAACCTAAGATATTCACAAGTCTATCAGCCACCAACTAAGGAGTATTAAAAATAAAGATCTTGGATTTATGGGGGCTAATTTGTTGGCTAGATCTAGCCGTATAAGTATCCGGAATAAATTTAATATGAGTAGCCTCTTGGATAGAAGAAGGCCCAAAGAAAAGTGTATCATCGGCAAAAAGGTTATGAGTGATTGACATATCAAAGTTAGGAATTAATACCCCTTGCCAAAAGCCCAGATCCCTTTGCTTAATAACCAATCAACTAAAAGCTTCTGCCATAATGATAAATAAGAAAGGAGATAAAGGATCTCCTTGTCTAACACCCTGGGTTGAAGAAAAGTATCCAGAGGGAGCTCCATTAATGATGACAAAAAATGAAGCAGTAGAAATACAACTCTTGATCCATTTACACCAGCTTTCAGAGAAACCAAATTTTCTCAAAACTTTGAGCAAAAAAGTCCAGCAAACTTTATCATAAGCCTTCATCATATCAAGTTTGACCACAAAAGCTAGGATATTGGACGTATTTATGGAATGTAAAGTTTCATGAGCAACAATTGCTCCCTCATGAGTTTCCCGACCCGGAACAAAACCTCCTTGTTGAGGAGAGATGATATGAGGAAGGAGAATTTTAAGTCTTAAATAAATAGCCTTGGTGAAGATTTTGTAAATAGAGTTGCACAAAGAAATGGGTCTAAATTTAGAAAAAGTTTGGGGACTCTTAGATTTCAGGATAAGGGCAATATAAGTGATGTTAAAACTTTTTAGGATATATCCACCCCTCCTAGACTCTTCCAAAGCCATTAATAAGTCAAAACCAATAAAATCCCAACATTTTTGAAAGAACAAGATAGTAAACCCATCAGGACCCAGAGCTTTGTCAGGGGCCATGGAAAAAACAATAGAATGAAGGTCATCTAAAGAAAAAGGCCTCATAAGAAAGTCATTATCCTCATGGGAAACAAGGGAGGGGATAGAATCTAAAAGCAAATCCACATGATGATCCATGGAGGAAGAAGAAAAAGAAGGAGATAACAATTCCTTAAAAAAAGACACCCCCTCCTCTCTAATCTACTGATCTGAATTAAGGACATAACCAAACTTAGAATCCTTAATACTAAAAAGCGTAGAAGGAACTCTTTTAAGCTTGGCTTCAGCTTGAAAGAAGGCAGTATTCCTATCACCTTCTTTAAGCCAAACCTCACGAGACTTTTGCTGCCAATAGATTTCAACCTGGGAGCAAAGGATCTCCCAGTAAGCTTGCAATTTCTTTTGAGCATCATTAGTGGAGGAATTAGTGACATGTCTAATAATATCCTCATTAACAACCTTCAAATCATTGGCAAGTGCCTCTTTTTCATGAAAAATATTCTTAAAGACCAATTTATTCCAAGCCATAATTTGAGATTTCATGAATTTCAGTTTGGAATAAAACTGGAACATCTTAGTCCCTTTGCAAAATGGAGCACTTATCCACCATTGCTTTAATAAAGAAAGAAAATGAGGATGAGTGAACCACATTTTCTCAAACTTAAAAGAAGATCTAATAGAGGGAACATGATCCAATTTATCAAAATTGAGCAAAATTGGGAAATGGTTAGAATCTAAGGATGTAAGAATCTTAGAAGAAAAGGAAAAGTTGCTCAAAGGTAGGTTTAGGGAAATAAGAAATCTATCAAGGCGAGAGGAAATCTTGCATTTAGATCTCCTATTAGTCCAAGAGAAAGAACCATTAGAAGGTAAAATATCGAATAATGCACTATTTTGTACAAAGGAAGAAAAGTCATTAATAACCTTTTGAGCTATAGGATTACCCCCTCTTTTTTCATTCGAGGAAAGGAGAGCATTAAAATCACCCCCAAGCACAATAAAAAAATCATCATATCATAAAAAAAATTTAGATAAGGAATCCCATTGTTGGTATTTTGGTATGGTTTTGTCATTGATGTCAACACCTACTTTGGGGATCTAGCAACATTCACCAGCAAGCAGTAATCTGTACAACAGTTACTGGTATATGGTTAACCGGCAGGATATAATGTTCACCGGTACCTGGAATGACATGGAAGACACTTGGTAATGTTGAAGACATCATGTGGACACTTTATTCTAAAGTAATAATCATCGGTATATTCATAATTGCATATTTGCTTTTACCGGCAAATAGGTCTAGGTTATCTAGGGTTACACCGGTAGGTTTATCTTTTCCAGATTAGCATGGCATGCTATGGAGATGATTTATTATTGTTATAAATACATTAAGCTGACATGTTTAATTGGTTATTGCATCAGATATTATATTATTTGTAAAATGTTTTTATTGTAATATCTTGTAGAGCCGACCTACTAAAATTGGTCTTAGGGTATGGTATAAATGTAAGATCAAGTGTGGAGTGCGAAAAAGATTCAAGTGAAGGTATATGCAAGATCAAGCAGAGGCATACACGAAGACATCATTTGAAGGTGAAGTTAGGTTTTTGTAGAAGCATATTAGCATTACACCGGTACTGAATCCAACATATGAAGATGCGATTTTGTGTAGTACATTCTTATTGGATTTAACCATCCAACTGTAGTCAGTGTGACTCCCATTTGTGATTGAGAAATGAGCTCTAGGCTGTTGGCCTTTCTGCATGTGCAGACCCCTTTTTGTACACTTACTATCTGTAGTAGTATCATCTGATTGTGGGTAAGGTTTCCCACCATGGTTTTTCCCCTTACAGGGTTTCCACGTACAAATATTGGTGTCATGTGTTGTGGATAACTTTGTGTTTATGTTTCATGCATTAATTCCTACCGGTATAGCAATTTACTGTTAACATTGTCTACCGGTATACTTAACTAATTCAACGGTATTAAGCATTAAGTTAGTTAATAAGTTTTTGGTTTGAATTTATTAGACAACTGATTCAGCCCCCCCCCCCCTCTCAGTTGTCTCTGGGACCTAACAATTGGTATCAGAGCCTAGTCCTCTTTTTTCATAAGTTTAACAACTTGAGGAGATCCAATGTCTACTAATTATTTCAGGAAGGACAGTCCTAAACTTGATGGAACCAACTATGGGATATGGAAGATCAGAATTGAGACACATCTGAATTGCATCGGTAAAGACATTTGAGAAGTTACTAAGAATGGTTATACTGCTGTTGTAGCTGGTCAGACTGCTCCAACTACCTTAGCCAAAGATGAAGAAAATGATTGCAAAGCAAGAGAAGCACTCTTGAGCGCATTATCAGATCAAAAAATCATGGGATTATCAGATAGGTCTATAGCTAAAGCTATTTGGGATCATTTGGAAACACTGAATGAAGGAGATTCCATAGTCAAAATTGCAAAACTTGAAAGCTTCTGAGTCAGGTATGGACATCTGAAAATGGAAGAAGATGAAAGGATTTTTGCTTTTATGGAAAGAGTAAATGAAATTGTTTTGGGTATCAAATGTTGTGGAGGAACCTTGAGTGAGGATGAGATTGTTTCAAAAATCTTAAGAGGTTTGCCACTAGCATATAAAATGAAGGTTACTGCTATAAATGAGTTGAGAGCAATGCCTAATACATTAGTAACTAGGGATACATTGATTGGAAAACTTTCAGCTTTTGAAATTGAGGAATTTGGTCTTGTTGCTACTATAAAGACTGATTTGGCCTTCAAAGCATCAACATCATCTACTCCATCTTTTGACAAATCAGACTGGAGAGCCTTTTATGCAAGAGAACTTGAAGAAACCAGGAAGGAAAATGAAGAGCTTGAAGAACTTGAAGCACTATTTGCAAGGAAAATGCTAAAAGGTCCAGTTGGAAGTAAGTATGAAGGTAAAGCACCTTTTAAATGTTTTAACTGCAATAAGATTGGTCATATGGCTTCAAGATGCCCTGATAGACATGCTAGACTAAGAGAAAAAACTAGAAGAACATGCAATCCTAATCTTGAATATCAGAGATACAGATTTAAGAAGAACAAAGAAAAATCTTGTTACATTGCTGATGAAGGTGTGACTGATGATTCTGATGAGGATCTAGTAGACAATGGATGGGTTTTTGTTGCTATAACAGAAGATCAACCGGCACCTACTACTAACCTGGTAGAACAAGCCCTAGCAGCTAAAGTTGAATCAAAGGATGAATGGATTATTAACTCAGGATGCTCACATCATATGACTAGAGACAAAGGTAAATTCTTGAACTTTCAAGAATACAATGGAGGTTTAGTAAGATTTGGAGATGACAAAGCTTGTTCAATCAAAGGTAAGGGTTCAATATCTCTTGATGGTAAACATAACACTAAAAATGTCTACTATGCTGATGGATTAAAGCATAATCTTTTAAGTGTTGGTCAATTAGTTGAGAAAGGTTTTTAGTTACAATTTCAAAATGGAAAATGCAAAATCATGAATAGAATTGGTTTAGAAATTGCAACCAGTAATCAGGCTAGAGGTAATATCTTTCATTTGAATAATAGTGAAAAGGCATGATTAATTGCACATATAGATGAAAGATGGTTATGGCATAAAAGACTATGTCATGCAAATTTTGATTGCATGGTAAAAATCAGTACTTCTAAGGCAGTTAGAGATCTACCTAAAATTGTGAAACCTCATAATACAATTTGCAAGGAATGTCAATTTGGAAAACAAGTTAGAGCTAGTTTCAAAAGTATTCTAGAAAAATCCAATAATGCTCTTGATTTAATTCACACTGATTTATGTGGTCTAGCTAGAACTAAAAGCTTACAAGGTGATAGATATTTCATGCTAATTATTGATGATTATTCTAGAATGTGTTGGGTTACTTTTCTCAGAGAAAAATCAGAAGCACTTGGAAAGTTCAAACTATTCAAAGCAATGGTTGAAAATGAAACCAGTAAGAAAATCAAATGTTTAAGATCAAATCAAGGAGGAGAATTCACATCTAAAGATTTTAATACATTCTATGAAGTGAATGGAATCAAAAGATAGTTATCAGCATCTTGGACACCACAGCAGAATGGAGTTGTTGAAAGGAAAAACAAAATTATCTTGGATGCAGCAAGAAGTATGTTATCAGAAGAAAATCTACCACATGTGTACTAGAGAGAGGCAATAAGCACTGCTGTCTATACATTCAACAAAGTTCACATAAAAGGAGAAACCGGTAAGACCCCTCATGAATTATGGTTTGGTAATATTCCTACTCTTAAGTATTTTAGAATTTTTGGAAGTAAATGTTATGTTAGAAAAGATGAGTATATTGGCAAATTTGATCCTAGAAGTGATGAATGAATATTTCTTGGTTATTCATCTAAGAACAAGGCATATAGATGTTTTAATAAAAGATTACAAAAAATTGTTGAGAGTACAAATGTAAAGATTGATGAACAATTCAGAGAAACTTCAAGGTATATAGACTCTGAACTAGAAATTATGACAAATGAACCTACAATGAATCCATCGGTATAGAATGATGATCCAGTTACTTCGGTATCATCAGAGGATTCCACAGTAATTGAAGAACAACAATAGACTAAGACACCCTGATATGTAAGACTGAATCATCCTGAAGATCAGATAATTGGAAACAAATTTAAAGGAGTTATGACAAGAGGAAGATTGGCAAATGAAGAGGTATGTCTTATTTCTCAAATTGAACCATTATCTATCAATGAGGCATGTGAAGATAAATTTTGGATTAAAGCTATGGAAGAAGAATTAGGACAAATTGAGAAAAATAATACTTGGAAATTAGTTCCCCGGCCTAAAGATAAAAATGTAATTGGAACCAAATGGGTATTTAGAAACAAACTTAATGAAGATGGTAAGGTTGTCAAAAATAAAGCAAGACTAGTATGTAAGAGATATTCTCAAAAAGAAGGAGTTGATTACAATGAAACCTTTGCACCAGTAGCCAGAATTGAGGCAGTTAGATTATTCTTGGCTTTTGCAGCTCACAAGGATTACAAAGTTTATCAAATGGATATTAAATGTGCATTTCTAAATGGAGATCTTGAAGAGGAAGTTTATATTAGGCAACCTGATGGATTTTCTTTGACAAATGACAATGATATGGTTTGCAGATTAAGAAAAGCTCTGTATGGATTGAAACAAGACCCAAGAGCTTGGTATGCAAGATTGGATAAGTATCTTTTAAAGATTGGTTTTACTAAAGGAAATGCAGATAGCAATTTATATTACAAAGTAACTAATGATGACATCTTGATTATTGAAGTATTTGTTGATGATATAATCTTTGGAGGAGAAGATGGATTATGTAAAGAATTTTCTCTTGAAATGCAGCAAGAATTTGAAATGTCTATGATTGGAGAAATAAAATTCTTTTTAGGATTGCAGATTTTACAGACTGATAAAGGTATATTTTTGAGTCAACCTAAGTACTTGAAAGAACTACTTAAGAAATTTGGGATGGAGAACTCTAAACCAGTAAGCACACCTATGACTACAAATGACAAATTATCTCAAAGGGATGAATCTACACCTGTTAATCCAACTAGATACAAATCTATGATAGGAGTTTTACTATATTTGACATAAACCAAACCTGATATTATGAATGCAGTATGTATAGTTTCTAAATTTCAGAGTAATCCTAGGGAAAATCATGAATCAGTAGTGAAAAGGATTTTACGGTACTTACAAGGCACAACAAATCTTGGATTATGGTATCCTAAAGATGAAAATTTTGATCTATGTGCATATACAAATGCAAATTAGGCAAGAGATATGGATGATAGAAAAAGCACCACTAGAGGAGCATTCTTTCTTGGAAAGAGATTAGTTTCTTGGTTAAGTAAGAAACAGAGTTGTACATCTTTATCAATAGTAGAATCAGAATATGTTGCAGTAGCAACAAACTGTACACAGGTACTTTGGCTTAAGCAAATGTTGAAAGACATAGAGGTAAAATGTAAGGAACCTATTACTATATACTGTGATAACACTACAACAATTGATATATCTAAAAATCTGGTATTACACTCTAAAACAAAACATGTTTCTACCAAACTAAATTTTCTAAGGGAAAAAGTTGAAGAAAAAGAGATAAAACTGGTTTATGTGAATACTAAAGAACAACTTGCAGATATTTTCACAAAACCTTTACCTAAGGAAACTTTTGAGTATCTCAGAGTTCAACTCAGAGTCATACCACTACCGGTAAAGACTTAGACAGTTGATGATTGTCATCAACCAACAGAATTAAATGGACAAATCTTTATTTTGGTATTCGATGAGGAATCTACTTCAAAGGGGGAGTAGTTGGTATATTGAATTGGTTGGTATTTTGTATGAACTTGACCTTTTGTGACTTTGGCATTTGATGTCAAAGGGGGGGAGATATCTATTAAAAATCACATTATCTTTTAGAAAAAGAGATTTTTAGGGAATAAATTTTGAAAAATACATCTAAGGAGAAATTGGTATTGTTACTCCCAGGGGGAGAAATGGAGATATTATTTGGCATTTCTGCCTTGGCACTGTGATGGTTTTTCCATCTTGTGTTGCCATCAATTCCAAAGGGGGAGATTGTTGGTATTTTGGTATGGTTTTGTCATTGATGTCAACACCTACTGAATACACCTACTTTGGGGATCCAGCAAAATTCACCGGCAAGCAGTAATATGTGCAACAGTTACTGGTATATGGTTAACCAGCAGGATATAATGTTCATCGGTACCTGGAATGACATGGAAGACACTTGGTAATGTCGAATACATCATGTGGACACTTTATTTTGAAGTAATAATCATTGGTATATTCATATTTACATATTTGCTTTTACTGGCAAATAGGTCCAGGTTATCTAGGGTTACACCGGTAGGTTTATCTTTTCCAGATCAACATGGCATGCTATGGAGATGATTTATTATTGTTATAAATGCATTAAACTGATATGTTTAATCAGTTATTGGATCGGATATTATATTATTTGTAAAATGTTTCTATTGTAATATCTTGTAGAGCCAACCTACTAAAATTGGTCTTAGGGTATGGTATAAATGTAAGATCTTATTTGTAAGATCAAGTGTGGAGTGCGAAAAAGATTCAAGTGAAGGTATATGCAAGATCAAGCAGAGGCATACATGAAGACATCATTTGAAGGTGAAGTTAGGTTTTTGTAGAAGCATATCAACATTACACCGGTACTGAATCCAACATATGAAGATGCAATTTTGTGCAGTACATTCTTATTGGATTTAACCATCCAACTGTAGTCAGTGTGACTCCCATTTGTGATTGAGCAGTGAGCTCTAGGTTGTTGGCCTTTCTGCATGTGCAGACCCCTTTTTGTACACTTACTATCTACAGTAGTATCATCTGATTGTGGGTAAGGTTTCCCATAGTGGTTTTTCCCCTTACAGAGTTTCCATGTACAAATATTGGTGTCATGTGTTGTGGATAACTTTGTGTTTATGTTTCATGCATTAATTCCTACCAATATAGCAATTTACTATTAACACTATCTACTGGTATACTTAACTGATTCACCGGTATTAAGCATTAAGTCGGTTAATAAGTTTTTGGTTTGAATTTATTAGACAACTAATTCACCCCCCCCCCCCCCCTCTTAGGTTTCTCTAGGACTTAACACCCATAAGTTGGTTTTATCTAAAGGAGAAGTCAGACCATACATATTAAACAGAACAAAAGAGACTTCAAACTAGTCAACCTTTAACAACTGCCAATGAGAAGCAAAAGATAACATCTCAACTTTGACTGATTTAGGATTCCATAAAGTTATAAGACCACCACAAGCACCCAAAGAAGGAACATGAACAACTTTCCAAAGGGACCATTTGGAAATTATGTTATCAAAAGAATCTTGAGAAAGTTTAGACTCTTGCAATAAGATGATGTCCACTTTTGAAGAATATGAAAATTTCTTGATCCTTCCCCTTTTGTCACAGGCATTTAAGCCCCTGACATTCCAAGATAAAGTCCTCATTTATCACAAGGAGAGCAACATGCCCTCCTTGTTTTGACATGGGAAGAAAATTTCTCTACAATAGTGGATTGAATACCAGCCGCAATCTCCTCCTTTATTTTAGCCTATGTAATGCAATATGCATGATGAAGATGCCTTTCCTATTCGAACAAGGTTGATTGTGTTTGTTTAGCATTTGTAATACACCAATTGAAATGGAGGTGCATGTAAAATTCATCTTATTAAATATCAATTAGAATCAAAGGGAAATCATGAATCCCTATCTAATCAAAGAATTCTAACAAATAGACAATGAAATAACACAATCAATCAAAATAGGAACTATAAATGAAATCGATTAAAGACTCCCTATTCTGTGGCTGCGTATAAATTTTGTTGCTCTTCTCTTCTCTTGTGTATAATGGCTCTCAGATATTGCCCTGGTAACCTGCAAGTGACACAAAGATTCAAAGTTCATGATTGTTGAGATTGGAGATTGAATGCTTAATTTATAGATTATTGGAGAAGATTGATTGAAAGGTGGAACAGATTGATCAAGAGGTGGAACTCAGGTGAGTTCACATGTTGATTGATACTTGAATTTCTGAGTTGGAGGTGAAACAAAATAGATTGAATAGATTAAAGGAGTCAACTGATTGAATAAAAGATAACTGAAAGAAAACAAAAAATGATTGGAGGAAATAAAGAAGATGACAAAGAGAACTAGAAGATGAAAATAGAGACTGGAGAGATAAATGATTTAATTAATTAATTTAGCATGTGCTTGCATTTAGACTTAGATTTTCAATTTAATCTTTGCATGATATTTATTCAAATAATTGAACTTATTTAAAATTCAATTTAGCATTTGAATGTTTTTAGAACTTGACTTTAATTTTCAATTTAGTTTTTGAAATCATGCACATGTAATTGAATTTAGAAGAAATTAGAAGAATATGAAATTAAATGAAATTAGAATTTGGGAATTTGGAAATGGAAGAATTAATTAGTTAATTAAATTATTTAAAGGAACTATAATAAACTATAATAAATGTAGACACCTAAAAATGTCTCATATATCATGTATTAATTATTCGTCTAATTGATTAAATAATTTTTTAATTCTTTAATTAATTTAATTAATCTTATTCTTCTAATTTCATATTTCCTCATCATCTTACTAATTATTCTATTTTTATTCTTTCATCATTTAATCATTTTAACCATTTTCTAATGTTAATTAAATATTAATTATTTAATTAAATTCAATTTCTAAATAATTAAATAGTTTCTTTAAATTATTTAATTAGCTAATTAATTATGATTTTAAATCCCCAACTTAAATAATCTTTATTATTTAAATAAATTCAATTTCAATTTCTATCTCTCTGATCAACTAATCATTCAACCCTCTTCTAAATATTAATTAAATATTTATTATTTAATTAATTATGATTTAATACTTTAAATTAAATAGTCTTTATTATTTAATTAAATTCCATTTCTAAATAATTAAATTATTTCTTTAAATTATTTAATTAACTAATTATTTCTTTTAATTTCATTTTATTAATTCTTCGATTTCAAAATAATTAAATAGTTTCTTTAAATTATTTAATTAGCTAATTAATTCTTCAATTCCAAATCCCCAAATTCTAATTTCATTTAATTTCATATTCTTCTAATTTCTTCCAAATTCAAATACATGTGCATGATTTCAAAAATCAAATTGAAAATCAAAGTCAAGTTCTAAATATATTCAAATACTAAATTTTATTAAATAAATTCAATTATTTGAATAAATATCATGCAAAGATTTAATTGAAAATCTAAGTCTAAATGCAAGCACATGCTAAATTAATTAATTAAATCATTTATATCTCTAGTCTCTATTTCCATCTTCTAGTTCTCTTGGTCATCTTCTTTATTTCCTCCAATCATTCTTTTTCTTCCTTCAGTTAGCTTTTTCTCAATTAGTTGACTCAATTAATATATTCAATCTATTTTGTTTCACCTCCAAGTCAGTAGTTCAACTATCAATCAGCATGTGAGCTCACCTGAGTCCCACCTCTTGATCAATCTGTTCCACCTTTCAATCAATCTCATCCAAAAATCTATAAATTGAGCTTTCAATATCCATTTTAAATCCTGGACAATTTCCTCTGAATCACGAACTTTGAATCTTTGTGTCACTTGCAGGTTACCAGTGCAATATCTGAGAGCAATCATACCACAGAGAAGAGAAGAGCAATGGAAGTTATACACAACCACGGAACAGGGAGTTTTTAATTGATTTGATTTATAAACCCTGTTTTGATGCTTGATTGTGTTATTTCATTGTCTGTTTGTTAGAATTCTTTGATTAGATAGGGATTCCTGATTTCCCTTTGATTCTAATTGATATTTTATAATAATTAATTTAGGATTTTTTTAGTTATGCCCCTAGTGTGCAGACCTGTATGACATGATGATCTACAGAATGCATGTGGAGACAAATGAATTTTTGAAATGACCTATGTTAATGCAATATGCATGATGAAGATGCCTTTCCTATTTGAACAAGGTTGATTGTATTTGTTTTAGCATTTGTAATACACCAATTGAAATGAAGGTGCACGTAAAATTCATCTTATAAAATATCAATTAGAATCAAAGGGAAATCACGAATCCCTATCTAATCAAAGAATTCTAACAAACAAACAATGAAATAACACAATCAATCAAAATAGGAACTATAAATGAAATCAATTAAAGACTCCCTATTATGTGGCTGCATATAACTATTGTTGCTCTTCTCTTCTCTTGTGTATGATGGCTCTCAGATATTGCGCTGGTAACCTGCAAGTGACACAAAGATTCAAAGTTCGTGATTGTTGAGATTGGAGATTGAATGCTTAATTTATAGATTATTGGAGAAGATTGATTGAAAGGTGGAACATATTGATCAACAGGAGGAACTCAGGTGAGCTCACATGTTGATTGATAGTTGAACTACTGACTTCGAGGAACAAAATAGATTGAATAGATTAAAGGAGTCAACTAATTGAGAAAAAGATAACTGAAAGACGAAAAAAATGATTGGAGGAAATAAAGAAGATGACAAAGAGAACTAGAAGATGAAAATAGAGACTAGAGAGATAAATGATTTAATTAATTAATTTAGCATGTGCTTGCATTTAGACTTGGATTTTCAATTTAATCTTTGCATGATATTTATTCAAATAATTGAACTTATTTAAAATTCAATTTAGCATTTGAATGTATTTAGAACTTGACTTTGATTTTCAATTTGGTTTTTGAAATCATGCACATGTAATTGAATTTAGAAGAAATTAGAAGAATATGAAATTAAATGAAATTAGAATTTGGAGATTTGCAAATGGAAGAATTAATTAGTTAATTAAATAATTTAAAGGAACTATAATAAACTATAATAAATGTAGACACCTAAAAATATCTCATTGATCACGTATTAATTATTCCTCTAATTGATTAAATAATTCTTTAATTCTTTAATTAATTTAATTAATTTAATTAATCTTATTCTTCTAATTTCATATTTCCTCATCATCTTACTAATTATTCTATTTTTATTCTTTCATCATTTAATCATTTTAACCATTTTCTAATGTTAATTAAATATTTATTATTTAATTAAACTTAATTTCTAAATAATTAAATAGTTTCTTTAAATTATTTAATTAGCTAATTAATTATGATTTTTAATCCCCAATTTAAATAATCTTTATTATTTAAATAAATTCAATTTCAATTTCTATCTCTCTGATCAACTAATAATTCAACCCTCTTCTAAATATTAATTATTTAGTTAATTATGATTTAATCCTTTAAATTAAATAGTCTTTATTATTTAATTAAATTCCATTTCTAAATAATTAAATAATTTCTTTAAATTATTTAATTAACTAATTATTTATTTTAATTTCATTAATTCTTCCATTTCAAAATAATTAAATAGTTTCTTTAAATTATTTAATTAGCTAATTAATTCTTCAATTCCAAATCCCCAAATTCTAATTTCATTTAATTTTATTAATTCTTCTAATTTCATTTAATTTTATATTCTTCTAATTTCTTCCAAATTCAAATACATGTGCATGATTTCAAAAATTAAATTAAAAATCAAAGTCAAGTTCTAAATATATTCAAATACTAAATTGAATTAAATAAATTCAATTATTTGAATAAATATCATGCAAAGATTTAATTGAAAATCTAAGTCTAAATGCAAGCACATGCTAAATTAATTAATTAAATCATTTATCTCTCCAGTCTCTATTTCCATCTTCTAGTTCTCTTGGTCATCTTCTTTATTTCCTTCAATCATTCTTTTGCTTCTTTCAGTTGGCTTTTTCTCAATCAGTTGACTCAATTAATCTATTCAATCTATTTTGTTTCACCTCCAAGTCAGTAGTTCAACTATCAATCAGCATGTGAGCTCACCTGAGTCCCACCTCTTGATCAATCTGTTCCACCTTTCAATCAATCTCATCCAAAAATCTATAAATTGAGCATTCAATATCCATTTTCAATCCTCCTCAATCCTAGACAATTTTCTCCGAATCATGAACTTTGAATCTTCGTGTCACTTGCAGGTTACCAGTGTAATATCTAAGACCCTTCATACCATAGAGAAAAGAAGAGCAATGGAAATTATATGCAGCCATGAAATAGGGAGTTTTTAATTGATTTGATTTATAAACCCTATTTTGATGCTTGATTGTCTTATTTCATTGTATGTTTGTTAGAATTCTCTGATTAGATAGGGATTCACGATTTCCCTTTGATTCTAATTGATATTTTATAATAATTAATTTAGGATTTTTTCAGTTATGCCCCCAGTGTGCAGACCTATATGACATGATGATCTGCAGTATGCATGTGTAGAAAAATGAATTTTTGAAATGACCTATGTTAATGCAATATGCATGATGAAGATTCCTTTCCTATTCGAACAAGGTTGACTGTGTTTGTTTTATCTTTTGTAATACATCAATTGAAATGGAGGTGCATGTAAAATTCATCTTATAAAATATCAATTAGAATCAAAGGGAAATCATGAATCGCTATCCAATCAAAGAATTCTAACAAACAGACAATGAAATAACACAATCAATCAAAATAAGAACTATAAATGAAATCAATTAAAGAATCCCTATTCCGTGGTTGCGTATAACTTCTATTTCTCTTCTCTTCTTTGTGGTATGATGGCTCTCAGATATTGTGTTGGTAACCTGCAAGTGACACAAAGATTCAAAGTTTGTGATTGTTTTGATTAATTAAAAAAAAAAGGTTTTCAGGACTCGAAACCTTTAATAATAGATATTAAGATAAGACACCAAAAAGATTAGTGCTTAAGAACTGCATACAAAAAGATTGGCAAAAAGCCAGTGTACCGAAAGGACAACAAAACTAACAACAATAAAGAAACTAAGAAGGCGCTACACAAAAATTTGTGATTGTTGAGAATGGAGATAGAATGCTTAATTTATAGATTATTGGAGAAGATTGATTGAAAGGTGGAACATATTGATCAAGAGGTGGAACTCAGGTGAGCTCATATGTTGATTAATAGTTGAACTGCTGACTTGGAGGTGAAACAAAATAGATTGAATAGATTAAAGGAGTCAACTGATTGAGAAAAAGCTAACTGAAAGAAGGAAAAGAATGATTGGAGGAAATAAAGAGGATGACAAAGAGAACTAGAAGATGAAAATAGAGATTGGAGAGATAAATGATTTAAGTAATTAATTGATTTAGTTAATTAATTTACAATGTGCTTGCATATAGATTTAGATTTTCAATTTAATCTCTACTTGATATTTATTCAAATAATTAAAATTATTTAAAATTCAATTTAGCATTTGAATATATTTAGAACCTGACTTTGATTTTCAATTTGGTTTTTGAAATCATGCACATGTAATTGAATTTAGAAGAAATTAGAAGAATGTGAAATTAAATGAAATTAGAATTTGGGGATTTGGAAATGGAAGAATTAATTAGTTAATTAAATAATTTAAAGAAACTATTTAATTATTTAGAAATTGAATTTAATTAAATAATAAAGATTATTTAATTTGAAGGATAAAATCACAATTTTTTTTGAATAAAAGGGGTAAAAACTTTATTGAAGATCAGACACAAAAATTACAAGGAGGACCAGAGCCCCAAGGCCCCCAAAAAATGAGCCCTAGGCCCAGACTAAGCTCAACCAACATCATAACTATCCATGTCCTCAGCAAAAATCTTCTACAAGACTTGATATTAATCTGGGGAGAGATGCTCCCAACCTTCAAACTTCCAATCACTATCATGTTCTAAAGCCCACTTAGCCAAACAATCTGCTGCTCTATTCCATTCATGGGGAATGTGGATGAAAGACACCCGCTCCATTAATGAACTAATATGAATAATCTAATGAACAATCCCTTCTAGCTACCAATGAATGGACCTTCTGCTCAGTCAACAAATTAACAATAATTTGTGAATCCGATTCACAAATAACCTTCCTACAACCCAACTCCCAAGCCCACTCCAGGGCATAGAGAATAGCAATTCCCTCCATATAATTATTAGATTTCCTCCCTTTATGCACTGAAAAGAGGAAGACCACCTCTCCCATACAATTTTGACCTATCCCACCAACCCTTGCAGGGCCTAGGATACCCCTGGAGGAGCCATCGGTGTTAATCTTAATAATCTCATCCTGAGGGGGCTCCACTTTCCCACCCTTTGGACCTTCTTCATAACACATCTACCTCTTCTGACACAAGCGGAGGTAGGAGACAGCTCATGCCAACCCAACCTACTCATAATGTCCACCTCATCTTTGTTCAAAGGAAGATTAACCTCACACTTAGCTTCCACCATCTCTCGAATCATAAACATGGTTCTATTCCATACTTGTTGCACTAATAGTCTAGCCTCATGAAATATCCTTTTGTTCCTCTCAAGCCAAATCTACCAGAGTATGAAGATGGGCCCAATATACTAGACTGTCTGAAGGAAGAAGGACAAGATAGGAGGTTTGCCCAAACTGCTCCGAAATTCCACCAAAGAATTAGCATGAACACACAAACACTTCCACACCCCCCACCATTAGTGCCAAATAAGCATAGAGAAGGGACATCTAAAGAACAGATGTGAGGAGTCTTCTTCCCCGTTACCACACAAAGCACAAATAGAAGGCCCCAAGAATCCCCTCTTGTGAATATTATCCCAAGTTAGGCATCTATTCAAGGTTAAATTCCAAGAGAAACTATTCCAAACATGCTTCCACTAGTGCACCTCTCTACCCTCCAAACTCTGATTCAATAGTACCCGGTAACCACTAGCTACAGTAAAGATGCCCTTAGGATTTGGAGACCAAGCAAGTCCATCCCTACCCTTGAGAGCACTACAGTGTCTACTCGTCAGAATGCCTTGTAGCTCAGCATGCTCTTCTTCCATCCCAACAACCAACCACTCACTAGGAGCCTTACACCTCTCCATCTCTAGCTGCCCACACTGGTAAACTACCTTGAAGTCACTCACCCTTGACCACCTTGCCTCCAAAAATCTTTGGCTAAGGTTCCCAAGATTAGGAAACTGAACAAGGATGGGGGGTACCCATCCCAAGAGTCGCTCCAGAAAAGGACCTCCTCCTGTAGATCCAAAAGAGTCCCTCCTTAAGGAGAGATGCCCCCTTCTTGAGAGTATACCAAATCATTGAGCCTTTTCCCTCAAGAGGATATCTTGGAACCTCCTGAACTGGGATCCTTTGCATATATTTGTAGGCCAAAATCTTAGCCCAACCATGATCCTACTCGACACACCACCTCTAATACAATTTAGCTGCTAGAGCCTCCCTAAATAAAATAGCCTATCGTAAACCAAGCCCCCCCGACTATTTCAGGCTACACACTAGATCCCAATTGACCAGACTTCATTTGGAGGAGGATAGATTGCCAGCCCATAAGAATTTCCTTGCCAAAGAGTCCAAGCCCTTTAAGAACCACATAGGAGCCACTTGAAGCATACAACGATAAATCAGAAGAGCCTGAACCACTGATTGAATCAATTGTACCCTCCCAGTGAAAGATAACCATCTGTGAGTCCAATGTTCCACCTTTGAGCGAAATTTATCCAAGATACACTACCATGACTCCTGAGGAGGATTACCAAGAGAGATAGGAATACCAAGATAAGTCATGGGTAGAGTACCCACTTGGAACCTCAAGATAAGAGAAATCCTCCTTTGAATAGCTCTAGGAGTGTTGAAGAAAATAATAGAAGACTTATCTTCATTGATCAACTGACCCGAGGCCGCTAGATAAACATCCAAAACCTTCTATAGATTAGTAGCTTCTCTTATCCGAGCAAGTCCCATCAAGGTCATGTCATCAACAAATTGCAAATGAGACTGAGGCTGCAAGTCATTACCCCAACGCCAACCCTAAATACTAACTAGACCCACATTATGCTTGATTAGCCTCCCCAGACCCTTAGCTAGGAGAATGAATAAGTACGAGGAGAGGGGGTCCCCCTAGTGAAGGCCCCTAGATGTACCAAATAGCTCAGTGTGATCACCATTAATTAGCACCGAGAAAGAGGTGTACGTAGCACAACTCATAACCCATTGGCTCCATTCCTTAGTGAAGCCAAAAGACCTGAGGATCTTCTAAAAGAAGAACCAACGAACTCTATCGTAAGGCTTAGCCATATCCAACTTGATAAACATATCTTTTTCCTTTGAGGATGCCATAGAATGAATGGTCTCTGTAGCAATGACCACACCATCCAAAATTTGACGCCCTTCCACAAACCCGCTATGTTCCTCTGAGATAACAGCCCCCAGACACTTCTTCAACCTCTCTGCTATCAGCTTAGAAATGATCTTGTAAATCACATTGCAAAGAGATATAGGACTGAACTGGCCTAGCATGTCAGCGCCATCACACTTAGGGATTAGCGTGATGAAGGTCGCATTCAAGGCCCAAAGCATCTGTTTGTTTCTCTGGGACTCTTGGACTACTTTGAGTAAGTCCAATTTGATGATATCCCAGAACTCTTGAAAGAATTCAATCAGAAACCCATCCGGTCCAGGAGCTTTTCCTTTCCTCATGTGAAAAACAATCCTCTTGAGTTCTTCCAACAAAATAGGACTCATAAGCTGCTCATTCATCTCCCTAGAAATGAGAGGAGGAATGCAAGCGAGGACCTAGTTCTCCTCCACCAATTCCCCCTAAGAATCCTCACTAGAGCCTCCCTAGAAATCTCCTGCAAGGATAATAACAGCTCACCTCTATCATTGACCAAAGCAGAAATGGAGTTTCCATGGCGTCTCGCTTTCATAGAGTTGAAAAAGAAAGCAATTTTCTTATTGCCCACTTGAAGCCAATCAATGTGAGCTCTCTATTTCCAGTAAATTTCTTCCCTGAGTTCCCATTCCTCTAAAAACTTGAGAGCCCTGTCCTCCTCCCTAAGCAAGGCTTCAAACAAACCCTGCTCTCTGATTTCGCTGGTAATGCCATTTAATACTATTTGGGTAGCTTTCTTAGCATGAAAAATGTTCCTGAAACCCTGACTATTCCACTGTTTAAGCTGAAACTTAACACATTACAGTTGCTTGGCAAAAGTATACATAGCAGTACCAAAGGTCGGCCTCCCCTTCCTCCACCACTGCTTAACAAGAGCCTACAGAGCGAGATCCCATAGCCACATAAGTTGGAATTTGAAGGAAGGAGAGCGAGCAACCCAGGCAGAAGAAGAGACCAGCTTGATAGGCCAGTGGTCAAACCCTCTCCAGTCAAGAATCTTAGAACTTATGGACCACCCCCCACCAACCCAAGAACTGGAAACCAGAAATCTATCCATCCTCTCAACAATCCAATATTCCCCCACTCTCCTATTGTTCCAAGTGAACAAACCATTGCCAAAATTAATGTCAACTAGATGCAATGAAGATATACTATCCCAAAAGAGAAAACAAGAGGGATCCAACTGCATGACACCCCCCTTCTTCTCACTCAACTCAATCATAGCATTAAAGTCTCTTGCCATAATCCAAGGATGAAAAGGGACTAACCTTCGCATACAAGAAATATGAGACCATAAGTTTCATTTTCCCTAAAAGTCAGTGGGGGCATAGATATTAGTAAACAAGATATGGTCTCCAGTCTCAAGACTCAAGGCAACCCCGGATAACGAAGATCTAGAAGCCACCCACTAGATAGAGCGAATCTTTGAAGGATTCCAAAGACATGCCACTCCTCCAGATGACCCAGCAGCCCCAATACACTGACACTCACCTCGCCCCCATAGCTTCGGCACCAACCTCATCATACTCTCCATCGAAAGTTTAGTTTCTTGCAAGAATAGGACATAAAGTGAATGATTCTTAATTAATTCCTGAACATCTTTTTGTCTAGGGCCGTTGTTCAAGCCCCTCACATTCCATGAAAGCATAATCATTTAGGAGGATTGGAAAAGTGAGAATCCAAAGTCTATACTAACCCTGACTCAACCAAATTCTCTCCCATCAATTTTATTTTATCCAAATTCTTCTTTTTGCCAACCTTTGAGATTTTTTTTGAAGCACTTTTCTTAATATCTTTCTGATGTTGACCCAGGTGAACAAAAGACTTATTAGTTTTAGCTCTAGCTGGTTCCACTTTCAGAGCTATCGGGGATCCCTCCCCCCCACCAAATTCACCTTCGAAACAGGAGTGAGTCCCAACTTGGCCCCTATCGTCTGCTCCATCTCCATTTGTTGGCTTCCAATTACTAGCAAGGCTTGGGTAAAATCCTCCATAACTCTTTTTGGACCCCCCCTGAAGCACCTTGGTCCAAAGGGGTTAACCCCAGATTCACTTCCTGTTGACTGAGGTCGTCCAATGCTTCAAATCTATTAAAGGTATCCTCCTCTTGTCTCTCCTAAAGGGACCTCTTCTAGCCATGATTTTTGTTCCTTGTCTTAACTAAAACAAAACCATCAACACCCACAACCTCGACCAACATAGCAGCTTTTCCTTTATCAGCCCTATCTTGGCTCTGTGCTGGTTGTTGAGGTTGGCACACCACTAGTTTATATCTAGGGCACTTACATTGTAAATGACCATATGGCACAGACGACAATGGAAAGGTAAAGTCTCATAATATAACTGCTGAACCCATGAGTAAGAACCTACACACATATCTATAGCATCTAGAAAAGGTTTACTAAGATCAATTTCAACATAGATGCATGCAAAGGTCATTACCTTTCTCCCTAGGGTTTGCGATGAAGATCCCACTAGTTTCCCAAGCAGTGTGGCCAACATCCGTAACACATCCTCCCAACAACACTCCACTGGAAAACATGGTAAATGAACCCACATAGGAACCTTGTTTGGGAGCTCCTCTGAAGGGTTAAACCCCGCATGCCAAGGTTTGATAAACAACCCCACCTAGTTGTAAAAATATGTGCCTCCTTTAAAAATCCTGTGGTGATCCTCCATATAGTTGAAAGTAACCATAAATAGTTGTTCGCCAGCAGCATTATCTCCATTTCCCCATCCCATTCCCAAGTCCTCTGCGCCTAGTTTTCCAAGAACTACAAGGAGACCCTCATTCCCAAAAATTTGCTGTATAGCGAGTGTTTTGAAAAGTACTCAATGTCTTCAGCTATCATCTCAGGAGGAATAACCAGCTTCAGCCTTTCACTGTGTCTCTCCAGATACCCATTAATCTTCATGAGGCAAGAACTACTAGCACTTCTAGACCCTGGTTCTCAGGAGAAAAGATTATGGGAAAATGTCTTCATACTCTAAAGTGGGGGTTTTGAACCCACCATAGCATGGAAGTCCATGGCAGGAGCCACTTGTGAGGCCTCACCACCAAAACCCGACATCGGGATACAAAAAGAATTAAAAGGCCACAAAAGATAGCCAAGGACCCCAACCCGAAGAGCCCCTTGAGAAATTGCAGCCCCCAAGATTCCACCCCTTCCAAGATCCTCTGAAGGAAGAGGCCAAATGAACCCCCCAAACCCACAGGAGACCCATTGCTAGCAGTAGTCCGGAACCCTACTCCCATGCAACCCAAACTCCTCCCAATGACCAACGTAGCTGCCCTCACACCCCCGACCGCACCCAACCCTCCACTCTCCCCCAAGTCCCTACACTTCCCTCCCCCTCTGCACTTGCTACAACTCCTCCTGTGAGCTAGGGCTTCAAAACCCTAGCTCGGTCGCTCGCTATCCCCTGCATGCATGCCATCAATAAATAAATAAATCTTCAACAGAGTGATTTGAAGAAGAGTTGCAAAATCCATTTGTAACTGGATAAAATCACAATTAATTAAATAATAAATATTTAATTAATATTTAGAAAAGGGTTAAATAACAATTTGATTAGAGAGATAGAAATTGAATAATTAGTAACTTATTTAAATAATTAATATTTAGAAAATGATTAAAATGATTAAATAATGAAAGAATAAGAAATAGAATAATTAGTAAGATGATGAGAAAATATGAAATTAGAAGAATAAGATTAATTAACTTAATTAAAGAATTAAAGAATTATTTAATCAATTAGAGGAATAATTAGTACATGATCAATGATATATTTTTAGGTGTCTAAAATTTGTATAGTAAACTAGATGCTAGAAGGTTATCTGTGGTTGAAGAGGATAGAAATATAAAACTATAGGAGTTGTTAACTATTTGTGGTGCTATAACTGAAGAAGAGATGCAACAGTGTTTGTTGGCATTATACACTCAGATGAGAATAGTTGATGTTGTGATTGATGCCAACCAAATGGTAACATGGTTCACAGGTTACACTGGCAATAGACATCATCTACCAGCACTGGTAGGCACTACAGATTATTCTCACTAGCATCCATTCTACACCAACAGAAGATCTTACCGACACTCCCAACCGACATGGAAATTATATTGTTTTGTATTGTAATATTATTTGTATAGTTGACATGATGTATTGTAAAGACTCATATATACATGAGATCTTATAGGTCATTTTGTAAGTGTGAAAATATATGAAAGGAATGTAATTAGGTAATGAATGCAAGCGGTATATGAGAGTGAATATCTGTATATGCATTTTGATGTAATAATTTTATGAGCGAATAAGAGCAGAGCAGAGCAAAGAAAGGTTTATGGAAGAGGTATTTGACAGAGCTTAAACCGGTACTTAATCCAGCATTGCAAATGCTATTTTGAGTAGTACATTGTCATTGGATTTAATCATCCAATTTTGTGGTTAGTGGGACTCCTATTTTTTGATTGAGCCATGAGCTCTAGGATGTTGGCCTTCCTACATGTGCAGGCCCCTATTGTATAAGTAATATTTATTCATATTGGCCAGTGAGTAAATATTGTGATTCACAAATCCCACCGAGGTTTTTCCCCTACCAGGTTTCCTCGCCAAAAATATCTGTGTTATGGTGTGCATTGATTGTTATACTATTATTTCTCTTTATTGTTTGTTTACCAGTACATTAATTTGGGTTGTAAAGTTGCAAACAAGTTTAAATCTTTTGTTTACTAGTTAGACACTTATTCACCCCCCCCCCCCCCGCTCAGTGTCTTTGGGACTGATCAAGTATCTAACAATTGGTATCAAAGTCTAGTCCTCTATTTGCAGAAGCCTAACAACTTGAGAAAGATTCTGAAACTGGTACCAATGGAAAATTTGAGACAATAGCTGGAAGGAGCTCTTGAAGATTTTGATGCAAAAAAATTGAAGAATATCAAACTGCAAGATGAACTCAAAACTACTCGGAAATTTATCAAAGCACTTCAAGATAACCTGGTTATAGAAAAGAATAAGAGAAAAGAACTACATGTGCAATTACAAAATCAAGATGATGAAGAAAAATAAACTCTAAGAGATATTGTAGACAAATTGAGGCAAGATAACAGTAACATGAAGAATGAGATACAAGATTTAACCATGAGACTATGCAAGGATATTGAAGATAGGAAGAGGAATGAAGAAGATTTGGCTAGAAGACTTAATGAAAGATCAAATGAATCTCAAAGGCTTAGTTAGGAAAATGATATGCTTAAAACTAATTTGATTCACATGCAACATGACAAAGAGGAAATTTTGAGACAAGTTAGCACTTTGGAAAGTGAGTTGCTCACTGCAAATGAATACAAAGACAAATTCAAGAAGAGTTCAGATAATCTTGATGATATGCTGAAAAGTCAGAAACCTGATGGAGAAACTGTTGGACTTGGATTTGGACATGGAGAATGTTTTAGAACTGCAAACAATCATGATCACAACGAACTGGTAAGGCAACCTAATGCTTATAAATTTAATGAGAAATCTTTTAATTGCAACAAACTTGGTCATAGAGCAAATTAGTGCAGATTTAGGAATAATCAAAATACAAACTTACCCACTGGTCAATGTTCCAAATGCAATAAAAATGGTCATAACTCAGACAATTGTAGAATGAATGTGAAATGTTATGTTTATGGTAGATTTGGACATTTATCTAATCAAAGCAGAACTCAAACCGGTCAAGGTTATGGAAAGGCTATTCAGAGAAACAATGTAACTTGTTATGCATGGAACAAGATTGGGCATATTGCAAAATTTTGTAGAAGCAAGACTATACTTGCGAACAATAAAGGATCTAATAACAAAGGAAAAGAAAAGGTAACTAAAATCAAGCAAGAATTTTCTAAACAATGGATTAGGAAGAGAGATTAGAGAGGAGATGAATCTATCACTGCACCGATAGAATAGGGTAATCTTGCACCGGCAAGAGATTTTTCATCTAACTAAGGAATAATCCTTAGGGGTAAGGCAACAAATTTAAAATAATGCATTTACCCTTGGTTGGTGGTAACAAGTTATATTTCTTCTTTACCGGTAGATATGTGGAGTTTTACACTTCACCAATGAAGCATTTATTGCGGTTGTAAGTCAATTTTTGGTTATAAAGGCATTGTAACCTCTCATTTCAATCCACCAAGCATTCGTAGAGAGTGAAATTGAGAAAAGGAATTCTAAAGGAAAAGTAGCAAAGGTCTTTTCAGAGAATTCAAGGATTTCACAGTTAAAAGGTATTTATCTTTCACAATGGCATCTTCATCTTTTGTTCCTGAATTCGTAGAAAACCCTACTATTGTGGAAAACATTAAATGACCTAGACCCATTTTCAAGATCATTCCTAAGATATAAAAAACAAGATGACTCATCCTGAAGGGAGTCACATTTACTGAAGATCCTAGGGCATACATACATTGCAACATAGAAAGTTTAGGATCTGAAGATTTGATGAACATGTACATTAATGTAATCACTGACAAGAATGGGGTAGTGAAACCAAAACATAAGGTAGTTGAGTATTTAGGTTTCATAGACATCCTCCATATGCCATAATTCTCAGATGAAGCCATCTGCTATGTCCTTAGTAGGGTTCATGGTGAATTTATGTGGTTGGACTCAATATTTAAGATTACCAAGGAGGCTATCAGGGTTGTTACTGGTTTGCCCTCCACCGGTTCTAGACTTGAAAAGAAGAAGAAAATCCCTAACAAGGAAGTTATGAGCTTAACTAGAGCTACATATGACAACTGGTCACTTAGGGTCAATGACATAAAGGATACAAATGTTAAATTTTCTAGCATGGTCATTGGATATTGTTACCTTGTCATTTGTCCCTCATAACAAGAGTGAGTCACATTGCAAAATTTTTAGTTGAGTCCTTGTATTATTTAAAATTCATTGGTTCAATCCTTAATCCACTTGTAAATCATTTTTAGATCCTTAGTGTTAAGTTTCAATGGTCTGTTGAACCTTATGAACCCCTTGAACCATCTTGAATAGAGTTCGTAGTGTTCATTTAGGTATTGTAGGTTCTAAGTTGTGTCTAAGACATTTTCGGGCTAACATTCACATAAGTGTTTTGCAACAACTCTATTTCATGGTTGCAAGTGATATTTCATATACTCTTTCTCCAGACTGTGAACCATTTGAACTTAGTTCAAACAATTCAGGGATGTTCAACATGTTCAATGAAGTTCAAAGGTTCAACACACAACCAAATGGAAAGGAAAAGCAATCAGTGGACAATTTGGTCAACCAAAAAAAGTTTGCAAGAGAAATATTGATTAACCATTTACTCAGGCAACAAATGATTATTTTTCCTAGAGGATTGTGAAAGAGTTAGCATGAAGAATGTTTATAATTTTCGATGCAGCCTGTAAATACAAATTTTCTGAAATAGCAAAATTAGTCTCTATGCAAAGGGTATACCTCTCACTTCAATGATTGGATCATGCTAGATTTCGGATATGTTTTATGAAGCCTATTTTTATAAGTTTTCCCCAAAGGAATTGTGGAAATTCAATCTGGTCTGCAAGATACACTTAACAAAATACAAGTCTAGAACAAAGAACATTTTCTGATTTTTGTGACAGAAAAACTGTCATGTCTCGGAGGGCATATATTTTTATTCCACCATTGGATATTTCCCATTTTTGGATATATTGTGCAAAGACAAGTTGCACATGCTTCCACTGAAGAGATTAACTGAATTAAGTCTCCTTCAAAAGATATGATTGATTGAGTGTGAGTCTGACCAAGGTGACCAACAACAACTGAGTTTCTTGTCTTCAAATATTAGCAAGGCACGACTTATATTTGTAATAATGAAGCCCATAATTAATTCATAAAACTTATATATTTTAAGTTATAATGTTTTCAGATTAAAAAATTATGATAAAGATTACATTGAAGCCAAGAAAGTGTTTAAATAATACATATCGAATATGAAAGAGATGAAAGAATGAAGACAATTATTATATCGAGCTGTCAACATATGATATGCCAGGATTCAGTTTTTGGAACCAAAAGTGTCTCACTGAGAGAAAAAGAAAAGATAAATATGCAAAGAAAGAGGAAAAGAGGGGTTCTTTTTCTAGCAGTCTATGTGCTATAGGAGAGGGTAATAATTTTCTATCTTCTGAATTGTAACAGGGCAAAGGAAGAGAGTATTAATATTTTCAGACATTATTTTGGGTGTAGAGGGGTAACATGGACTTTGATCTATTTATTTTGTGTTGAAAGAAAATGAGGGAATATATGTAAATCTTTGAATTTAAGATATGTTTCCTTCTAATTGAGCCAATATTTGTGTTGTTTCAGTCCTCTTTTTATACAATCCTATGCAATCTGCTTGTGTGAATGGTGATGATGAAAGCTTTGAATTTCATTCGTGCACCTACCTAAAAATTATATTTAAAATCTCCCCTTTATTATCTTTTAGTTAGAAGATCAAATAGATGAGCTTTGCATTGTCTGTTTAATCTTTTCTTTTAGTTTTAAATCAAAAAATTTGTGTTCACACCATGGTGATGGGTGGATGTTAGAGTGCCTTTGTGTCTTCTAGTGAAAGACATAACTCATATTTAATTCCTTGCAAACCAAATGAAGGGAGTTGTACCTTCTCATCAAAATTTAGAGAGCACTTGCACATCTCCATTGCAAGTGACTCAACTGTTAGTTTCAGTTTGTTTTCCAACTTTTAGGCATCTAGGAGTCATTTGTGAAGGTATTTCAGGAGGACAAATCTGTTCACTACCAAATTTTTGGTGACTATGTTGGGGATTTAGAATCAAAGACTAGTGCATTTTGTTTCCTCTGATTTTTAGATTTATCTCTGTGTAGGAGATTGGAGACTCTGTATATAAATATCATGCTCACGGCAAGAGTAATGAGAAAAGGGAAAAGACCAGATCCTTCGATCTTGGAAATTATTACAATAGATGATAAAATGTTGCATGGCTTCTTGGAGTATTACAAAGAAAGTATTTCTCATGCTGTTAGAAATAATATAAGTGTGGAATATGATCATGCATCCACTCTTCTATGGATAAGTCTTTGCATCAGATTTCACAAATTGAAAGAATTGAAAGAAAAGACGAGTCTTGCAAGTTTATGCAAAGAAAATATTGCAGCTGAAAGTAGAATTAAAATTTGATGATGACGAGGCTCCAGTCATCTTAGTTTCATCTCACCCTTACAATTACCTTGTCATGAATGAGCAAGAAGTTCAGCAAGAAACAATTTAGTTTCATGCAAGTCAAACAATGTTAAGTGAGAATAATCAAGACAACATTGGAGAACCTGCGAGCTTGAATGAAAAAGGTTTTTTGAGGTCTTTCTCTTACCCGGAAATAGAAACTTTTAGTTTTGATAGTATGGAAAGTTATCTTGTTCCAAAAAGTATAAAGGATGAAAATTTTCAGATTTACATGCAACCAGAGTATGAAGCTTTCAATCTTATAAATGAAGTTGATAAAAATGTTTCTTTATATTTAAAAGTTTGTGATGAGTCCTTCATAGAATCATTTCATTTTGATAGTACAACAATATTATGTCTTTATAATGAAGATTGTGTTAACAATAAGGTGGAATCATCTCTTGATAAAAATGTTTCCCATTCTGAAAATTTGATTGAAAAAAAAATTCAAAAGTGAAACAAAATAATGGTCAAACTAATGAAGAGTTGTAGTCCCAAGAACTATTGACCGGTTTGGATAGTACTTATTTTTGTGAAGAAGAGATCATAGAGAATTTCTTGTCATCCATTGAAGAAGGGGATTTCAAGGAGAAGGATTCAGGTATTAATCTATTTCATGCATTAAGTTTGGATAAGGAATTTGCAGATTTAATTTCAGTAAAAGATGTTGAAGTTGTTTCAGCTAAGTTGGAGCCCATGCATGATGAAGTGTCTCTCGATTCAGAGATTAGTTCAAATGCTGAAAATTATTTTAAGAATGATGGTCTTAATAGTGGCGATTGTGAGAATGATGCAGCCTTTTCCCTAGGAATTATGAGCATTACTTTTTTCAGCCAGAAATAGAACATTATTTGAGAAGTACTGTGTAGATGTTTCTAGAAAATTTAGAAGTTCATGATGAAACATGGATTTTTGGGCATGAATGTGTATTCACAA
Source organism: Cryptomeria japonica (assembly GCF_030272615.1). NCBI lineage: Eukaryota > Viridiplantae > Streptophyta > Pinopsida > Cupressales > Cupressaceae > Cryptomeria > Cryptomeria japonica. The sequence continues at coordinate 937,986,452 of NC_081407.1, forward strand.
AGTTCCTGCATATTGTTAGTTTGGTGTTCGACATTGAAGAAGTTATCAGAAGAGCATGGTTTTGGGTTGCTTCATTTGAACACAAGCCATTTTTTTGAAAAGGCTCCTTCTTCTCCCAACCGGTGGATGATTTTGTGTAAGAAGTTCTTAGCTCTAGTTCTCATGGTGGCATTTTCCTACCTGTATATTTTTGTAAATAATTATTTTGTGTGATCTAGGTGTAGCTTATCTTAATTTTCAATCTTGGTTTAGTGTGGGTTTTGGCTTGTTAGTTTTTTCCTTGTTGCCTCTTCCCTTGTCTATAAGAAGCTCCCTGTGCTTTGTTTATCTTGACTTTGTTGCCCAATGGCTAGGCACTGATCTCTTCAAAAGACATTCTGGATTCTCCTACTCCTTATAGTCATGATCCCCAGTCAGAGCCAATGTTACCTTGTCATTGGTCCCTCATAACAAGAGTGAGTTGCATTGCAAAATTTTTAGTTGAGTCCTTGTCTTGTTTAAAATTCATTGGTTCAATCCCTAATCTTCTTGTAAATCATTTCTAGATCTTTAGTGTTAAGTTTCAATGGTCTGTTGAACCTCACGAACCCCTTGAACCATCTTGAAAAGAGTTCATAGTGTTCATTTAGGTACCACAGTTTCTAAGTTATTTCTAAGACATTTTCGGGCTAGATGAGTTGTTCATTTCTAGATGGGCTTTGTATTATCTGTTTAATCTTTTCTTTTAGTTTTAAATCCAAAAATTTGTGTTTACACCATGGTGATGGGTGGATGTTAAAGTGTCTTTGTGTCTTCTAGTGAAAAACATAACTCATATTTAATTCCTTGTAAACCAAAAGAAGGGAGTTGTACCTTCTCATCAAAATTCAGAGAGCACTTGCACATCTCCATTGCAAGTGACTCAACTGTTAGTTTCAGTTTGTTTTACAACTTTTGGGCATCTAGGAGTCATTTGTGAAGGTATTTCAGGAGGACAAATTTGTTCACTAACAGATTTTTGGTGACTCTGCTGGGGATTCAAAATCAAAGAATAGTGCATTTTGTTTCCTTAGATTTTTAGATTTATCTCTGTGCATGAGATTGGCAACTCTGTATATAAACATCATGCTCAAGACAAGAGTAATGAGAAAAGGGAAAAAACCAGATCCTTCGATCTTGGAAATTATTACAATAGATGATAAAATGTTGCATGACTTCTTGGAGCATTACAAAGAAAGTATTTCTCATGTTGTTCAAAATAATATAAGTGTGGAAGATGATCATGCATCCACTCTTCTATGGAGAAGTCTTTCCATCAGATTTCACAAATTGAAAGAATTGAAAGAAAAGACAAAGGTCTTGCAAGTTTATGCAAAGAAAATATTGTAATTGAAAGAAGAATTAAAATTTGATGATGATGAGGCTCCAGTCATCTCAGTTTCATCTCACCCCTACAATTAACTTGTGATGAATGAGTGAGAAGTTTAGTACGAAACAATTCAGTCTCATGCAAGTTAGACAATGGGAAGTGAGAATAATCAAGACAACATTGGAGAACCTGCGAGCTTGAATGAAAAAGGTTTTTTGAGGTCTTTCTCTTACTCGGAAATAGAAACTTTTAGTTTTGATAGTATGAAAAGTTATCTTGTTCCAAAAAGTATAAAGGATGAAAATTTTCAGATTTACATGCAACTAGAGTATGAATCTATCAATCTTATACATGAAGTTGATGAAAATGATTCTTTATGTTTAAAAGTTTGTGATGAGTCCTTCATAGAATCATTTCATTTTGACAGTACAATAATATTATGTCTTCCTAATGAAGATTGTGTTAACAATAAGGTGGAATCATGTCTTGATAAAGATGTTTCCCATTCTGAAAATCTGATTGAAAAAGAGAATTCAGAAGTGAAACAAAATAATGGTCCAACTAATGAAGAGTTGCAGTCCCAAGAACTGTTGACCGGTTTGGATAGTACTTCTTTTTGTGAAGAAGAGATCATAGAGTGGTTCTTGTCAACCATTGAAGAAGGGGATTTCAAGGAGAAGGATTCAGGTATTAATCTATTTCATGCATTAAGTTTGGATAGGGAATTGCAGATTTAATTTTAGTAAAAGATGTTGAAGTTGTTTCAGCTAAGTTGGAGCGCATGCATGATAAAGTGTCTCTTGATTCTGAGATTAGTTTAAATGCTGAAAATTATTTTAAGAATGATGTTCTTAATAGTGGCGATTGTGAGAATGATGCAGCCTTTTCCCTAGGAATTTTTGAGAATTAATTTTTTCAGCCAGAAATAGATCATTATTTGAGATGTATTGTGCAGATGTTTCTAGAAAATTTAGAAGTTGATAATGAAACATGGCTTTTTGGGCATGAATGTGTATTCACAAAGATCCTGCATATTGTTAGTTTGGTGTTCAGCATCGAAGAAGTTATTAGAAGAGCATGGTTTTGGGTTGCTTTATTTGAACACAAGTCATTTTTCCGAAAAAGGCTCCTTCTTCTCCCTACCGATGAATGGTTTTGTGTAAGAGGTTCTTCGCTCCAGTTCTCATGGTGGGATTTTCCTACCTATATAATTTTGTAAATAATATTTTTATGTGATCTAGGTGTAGCTTGTCTTAATTTTCAGCCTTGGTTTAGTATGGGTTTTGGCTTGTATGTTTTTTCCTTGTTGCCTCTTCCCTCGTCTGCAAGAAGCTCCCTATGCTTTGTTTTTCTTGACTCTGTTGCCCATTGGCTAGGCACTGATCTCTTCCAAAGACATTCTGGATTCTCCTAGTCCTTTACACTCTCGGTCCCTAGTCAGAGCCAATGTTACCTTGTCATTCGTCCCTCATAATAAGAGTGAGTTGCATTGCAAAATTTTTAGTTGACTCCTTGTCTTGTTTAAAATTCATTGGTTCAATCCCTAATCCACTTGTAAATCATTTCTAGATCCTTAGCATTAAGTTTCAATGGTCTGTTGAACCTCATGAACCCCTTGAACCATCTTGAACAAAGTTCGTAGTGTTCATTTAGGTACCGCAAGTTCTAAGTTGTGTCTAAGACATTTTTGGAATAACATTCACTTAAGTGTTTTGCAGCAGCTCTATTTCACGGTCGCAAGTGATATTTCATATACTCTTTCTCCAGACTGTGAACCATTTGAACTTAGTTCAAACAGTTCAGGGATGTTCAACATGTTTAATGAAGTTCAAAGGTTCAACACGCAACCAAAATGGAAAGGTAAAGAAATCAGTGGACAAATTTGCCCAACCAACAAAAGTTTGGAAGAGGAATATTGATTCACCATTTGCTCAAGTAGCAATGATTATTTTTCCTAGAGGATTATGAAAGAGTTAGCACGAAGAATATTTATAATTTTCAATGCAACCTGTAAATACAAATTTTCTGAGATAGCAAAATTAGTCTCTGTGCAGGGGGTATATCTCTCACTTGAATCATTGGATCATGCTGGATTTCGGATATGTTTTATGAAGCTTATTTTAATAAGTTCTCACCAAAGGAATTGCAAAAATTCAATCCGGTCTGCAAGACACACTTAACAAAATACAAGTCCAGAACAAAGGACATTTTTTTATTTTTGTGACAGAAAAACCGTCATATCTCGGGGGCCATATCTTTTTGTTCCACCTTTGGATTTTTCCCATTTTTGGATATGTTGTGCAAAGACAAGTTGCACATGGTTCCACTAGAGAGATTAACTGAATTACACGTCCTTCAAAAGATATGATTGATTGAGTGCGAGTCTATCCAATGTGACCAACAACAACTGAGTTTCTTGTCTTCAAATATTAGCAAGGCATGACTTATATTTGCAATAATGAAGCCCATAATTAATTCATAAAACTTATATATTTTAAGTTATAATGTTTTTAGATTAAAACATTATGATAAAGATTACATTGAAGCCAAGAAAGTGTTTAAATAATACATATCAAATATGAAAGAGATGAAAGAATGAAGACAACTATTATATCCAACTGTCAGCATATGATATGCCAAGATTCAATTTTTGGAACCGAAAGTGTCTCGCTGAGAGAAAAAGAAAAGATAAATATGAAAAGAAAGAGGAAAAGAGGGGTTCTTTTTTCGGCAGTCTGTGTGCTATAGGAGAGGGAAATAATTTTCTATTTTCTAAATTGTAATAGGGAAAAGGAAAAGAGTATTAATATTTTCAAACATTATTTTGGGTGTAGAGGGGTAACATGGACTTTGAACTATTTATTTTGCATTGAAAGAAAAGGAGGAAATATATGTAAAGCTTTGAATTTTAGATATTTTTCCTTTTGATTGAGCCATTCTTTGTGTTGTTTGAGTCATCTTTTTATACAATCATGTGCAATCTATTTGTGTGAATGGTGATGATGAAAGCTTTGAATTTTATTCGTGCACCTACTTGAAAATTATATTTAAAATCTTCCCTTTGTTATCTCTTAGTTAGAAAATCGAATAGATGGGCTTTGCATTGTCTATTTAATCTTTTCTTTTAGTTTTAAATCCAAAAATTTACGTTCACACCATGGTGATGGGAGGATGTTAAAGTGTCTTTGTGTCTTTTGGTGAAATACATAACTCATATTTAATTCCTTACAAACCAAATGAAGGGAGTTGTACCTTCTCATCAAAATTCAGAGAGAACTTGTACATCTCCATTGCAAGTGACTCAACTATTAGTTTCAATTTGTTTTCCAACTTTTGGGCATCTAGGAGTCATTTGTGAAGGTATTTCAGGAGGACAAATTTTTTCACTAACAGATTTTTGGCGACTTTGCTGGGGATTCAGAATAAAATACTAGTGCATTTTGTTTCCTTATATTTTTAGATTTATCTCTATGCATGAGATTGGCGACTATGTATATAAACATCATGCTCAAGACAAGAGTAATGAGAAAAGGGAAAAGACCAGATCCTTCGATCTTAAAAATTATTGCAATAGAAGATAAAATATTGCATGACTTCTTGGAGAATTACAAAGAAAGTATTTCTCGTGCTGTTAGAAATAATATAAGTGTGGAAGATGATCATGCATCCACTCTTCTATGGAGAAGTCTTTGCATCAGATTTCACAAATTGAAAGAATTGAAAGAAAATACAAGTCTTGCAAGTTTATGCAAAGAAAATATTGCAGCTGAAAGAAGAATTAAATTTTGATGATGATGAGGCTCCATTCATCTCAATTTCATCTCACCCCTATAATTAACTTGTGATGAATGAGTGAGAAGTTCAGCAAGAAAGAGTTCAATCTCATGCAAGTCAGACAATGGGAAGTGAGAATAATCAAGACAACATTGGAGAACCTGCGAGCTTGAATGAAAAAGGTTTTTTGAGGTCTTTCTCTTACCCAGAAATAAAAACTTTTAGTTTTGATAGTATGGAAAGTTATCTTGTTCCAAAAAGTATAAAGGATGAAAATTTTCAGATTTAAATGCAACCAGAGTATGAAGCTTTCAATCTTATACATGAAGTTGATGGAAATGATTCTTTATGTTTAAAAGTTTGTGATGACTCCTTCATAGAATCATTTCATTTTGATAGTACAACAATATTATGTCTTCCTAATAAAGATTGTGTTAACAATAAGGTGGAATCATGTCTTGATAAAGATGTTTCCATTATGAAAATCTGATTGAAAAAGAAAATTCAGAAGTGAGACAAAATAATGGTCAAACTAATGAAGAGTTGTAGTCCCAAGAACTGTTGACTGATTTGGATAGCATTTCTTTTTGTGAAGAAGTGATCATAGAGCGGTTCTCGTCATCCATAGAAGAAGGGGATTTCAAGGATAAGGATTCATGTATTAATCTATTTCATGCATTAAGTTTGGATAGGGAATTTGCAGATTTAATTTTAGTAAAAGATGTTGAAGTTGTTTCAGCTAAGTTGGAGCCCATGCATGATGAAGTGTCTCTTGATTCTGAGATTAGTTCAAATGCTAAAAATTATTTTAAGAGTGATGGTCTTAAAAGTGGTGATTGTGAGAATGATGCAGCCTCTTCCCTAGGAATTTCTGGGCATTACTTTTTTCAGCCAAAAATAGATCATTATTTGAGAAGTACTGTGTAGATGTTTTTAGAAAATTCAGAAGTTCATGATGAAATAAGGATTTTTGGGAATGAATGTGTATTCAAAAAGTTCCTGCATATTGTTAGTTTGGTGTTCAGCATTGCAGAAGTTATCAGAAGAGCATGGTTTTGGGTTGCTTCATTTGAACACAAGCCATTTTTCTGAAAAGGCTCCTTCTTCTCCCAACCGGTGGATGGTTTTGTGTAAGAAGTTCTTGGCTCCAGTTCTCATGGTGGGATTTTCCTACCTATATAATTTTATGATCTAGGTGTAGCTTTTATTAATTTTCAGCCTTGGTTTAGTGTGGGTTTTTGGCTTGTTAGTTTTTTCCTTGTTGCCTCTTCCCTCATCTGTAAGAAGCTCCCTGTGCTTTGTTTTTCTTGACTCTATTGCGCAATGGCTAGGCACTGATCTCTTCCAAAGACATTCTGGATTCTCCTAGTCCTTTATGTTAATGCATAATAGCTTCGGTAAGATAAATGATTGAATGAGAGATAAATGAAGTCTCTCATTCAATCATTTATCATATTAATAACTATGATAAAACCATCAAGCAATTAATTCATCCTTGATAGCCATTCTATATTTGCATATGGGAAATCTATTGATAATCACACTATGTATCTTCCTCATGTTCATCTAGCTAATGAATGTTGTATTTAGATGAATATAAATTAAACATAAATAATGATGACACCGATTAATATAGACCGAATTGAATATATATTATATCGGGTTACATATAATATTATATCAGGGTGCATATAATATTTATCGGGTTGCATATAAGGTATATCAAAATGCATATCGGGTGGAAATGTATTAGTCACCGATAGTTATCGGTGTGTTAGTCTACACCAATAGTTATCAGTTGTCAAGGCTAACACACTGATAACTATCGGCTGTTAGCATTGACAGCCACTGATATACTATCGGTTGTTAGCATTAGGTTAATACACTGATGAACTTCGGTTATAATCATTGATTGGCATTTACCGTAGCATGCTTTTTTTAGTATAAATAAAAAGGCAGGATCAAGTAATGTCTTGATCGGTCATGACCGATCAAGGCATTGTTTGACTATGCCTCCTTTGTCATATACTTAGAGTAAGTGGCATTCTTGAGATAGGACATAGAAAATATTAAATGCTCCTCTCATCTGTCATAAGCAAGAAGATAGTTAGATATATATAATAAGAAATTAATAATACAAAATTAGATAATAGAATTATAACTTACATATTGAATGTAAATTGAACATCATTTACATGGTATCAGAGCTATAGTTAAATTGAACCTGAGGCTGTTCAATTTTACATAAAATTAAAATCAAGTATATATTCAACATCACAATCCTATCAATGGCTAGCACTATCAGATTTGAAGATAGAGTTGCAGGAGGTGACGATTTCTCTGCATGGAAATCCAAAGAACCTAAGACTGAACCTGATCAAGCAATTTGGAGAGAAGGAAATGATAAGGCTATCAAAATAATAGTTGATGGGGCAAGGAACAATATTATGCCATTATAAAGAAACACGAATCAACCTTCAACATGTTCAAAGCACTTAAAGATGCTTTTAAGATATCCAATGCCACTGGAACCTTGGCTCTAAAAAGAGAGATAAATCATATAACCATGATGAAAGGAGAATCAGTCAACGCATACTTCATGTGGATAGCTAACTTAAGGGATGAACTAGCAACCCTTGGATATGAGATCCAAAGAAAAGAATTAACCCTCATTGCTTTAGATGGGTTGCCTAGTATCTAGGAAACATTCATCCAAGGCATCAGTACAAGGGACAACTTTCCAAAATTTGATAGACTAAAGGCTGACTATCTCCAAGAGGAATCAAGGCAAAATAAGAAAAGAATCAAACAAAAGAATATAGATGAAGATCTTCAAGTTCTCACTACAAACTCAGACAAAAAGGGCAAGAAGAAGCAATTCAGGAAGAGAAAGAGTCGTCATGGCAAGAACTCTTTCAAATAGGACCTCTCTCAAATTCAGTGTTACAGATGTGACAAATTTGGGCACTATGTTGCCAAATGTCCAAAAAGAGCTAAACAAGCCACATTTGCCAAATCAAGAAAATCAAAAAAGGAAGAGGACCCTGAGAAGTATGTGCTCTATTCAGCACTCAACCATCAAACATCAAACATCAAACAAAGTGAACTCCTGGGTAATCGATAGTGGCTCATCCAGACACATCATAGGATTCAGAGAAGTACTAGACTTTATGAGAGAGGAAAATGATTAAGAGGTAACCATCGGAGATGACTCCACACACCCTATCAAAGGAGTTGGAAATTGCACCATCAAATTGAAGTCAGGTGTATCATTACAACTTGAAGGAGTGCTATATGTTCCAGGCATTAAGAGGAATCTTCTTTCAATATCAGCACTAGAGTACAATGGATACATAGTGACATTCATGGACAACAAAGTGTTGTCTTGTCCAAAAAACTCATCTATCAAGAAAGCTAGTACAATTGGTCAAAGACAAGGCTACCTATATGAGCTATGCACAGAGCCCAACTTAGCCCTAATTCATGAAACTACAGATGCCAATGAAATATGGTGTAGAAGACTAGGCCACCTAAATTTTAGAGCTTTATCATCAATGGGAGACCTTGTCATAGGTCTACCTAAGCTAAAGCAATATCATTTAGGGGCATGCATAGGATGTGCCCTAGGCAAAAATACTAAGGGTACTTTTTAGAGTAGTACTAGGAAAACAAGTAAAGTCTTAGAGTTAATTCATTCTGATGTATGTGGACCTATGTCTGTAAATTCATTGGGGGGATTTTTGTATTATGTGATATTTGTCGATGACTACTCTAGGAAAACCTGGATCTACTTTCTGAAATGCAAAGAATCAGTAGAGATCCTTAATAGGTTTAAAGAATTCAAATCATTAACATAAAACTACTTAGGAAACAAAATTAAAACCCTTAGAATTGATAATGGGGGGGAATACATATCAAAATTATTTGAAGAGTTTTGTAAAAATTCAGGGATTAAGAGGGAGTTAACAATACCTTACAACCCTCAACAAAATGGGATGGCAGAAAGGAAAAATAAGAAAATCATTGAAGCTGCCAAAGCTATGATTCTTGATCAGAATCTAAATATCAATCTTTGGGTAGAAGCAACCAACACTACAGTATACATTCAAAACATATGTCCTCACTCTCATCTTGAAGACAAGACCCTTGAAGAAGTCTTTATAAAATCAAAACCAAATATAAGCCACCTTAGGATTTTTGGATGTCCAGTGTATATTCATGTACCTAAGGAGAAAAGATTAAAATTAGAACCCTCTAGAAAGGGAGGAATCTTTGTAGGATACAGTGAAACCTCCAAAGCCTACAAAATATATATACCCAGCCAAAAGAACATTGAACTAAGTAGGGATGTGATCTTTGAAGAAAACTTAGTCTTCAAAAGAGCCCAAAGCTCTCTAGATCCTGAAGTCCATATTCCTAACCCTGGCTTAGATAGAGATCCTACTCTTGAGCTTCAGAGGGAGAATCCTGAGGAAACTATGAGTGAAACTTTAAGTCCACCTAGAGAAAACCTCAATAAAAGACCACTATGGGCCACCAAAACTGTATAAGAAGCTCAAAAGTTTGCTGCTCCCTTAGGACCCTTCAAAGAAAGCAAAAGGCCTAATAAATTTACTAGCTATGTTGCCCTTATGAATGACCTCTCTAAAGTTGAACCAAGCAATGTATCAGATGCACTTCAACATCAAGTATGGAAGGATGCAATGTATGAAGAGTATCAATCCATTATGAAGAATGATGTTTGGGATATTGTTCCTAGACCAACCAAGAAATATGTGGCTTCATCTAAATGGTTGTTAAAAATCAAACATGCTGCAGACGACAGTATTAAAAAACACAAGGCCAGATTTGTTGCTAGAGGCTTCTCACAAAGGGAAGGAATAGATTATGAAGAAACCTTTACACCTGTTGCTAGGTATACCTCAGTAAGAGCTGTATTAGCCATTGCAGTAGCAAAGGGATGGAAGGTACACCAAATGGACATTAAGACAACCTTTCTAAATGGTGAGATCTCAGAAGAAGTCTACCTAGAGCAACCTGAAGGCTTTGAAATTCATGACACGAAGTCTCATGTGTGTAGACTCAAGAAAGCTCTCTATGGGCTCAAACAAGCTCCTAGGGCATGGTATGAAAGAATAGACACCTATCTCTCAGGACTAGGTTTTTCCAAAAATGATGCAGACCCTAATCTCTACTACAAAAGAAATAAAGATGATATGCTAATATTGATCTTATATGTTGATGACTTATTAATCATAGGAAGTGATCAACTCATAAAACAATGCAAGAATGATCTATCTAAAGAATTTGATATGAAGGACTTAGGACTCCTTCATTACTTCCTAAGATTAGAAGTATGGCAAAATTCTGAAAACATTATACTAAACCAAGGAAAGTACACTTTGGATATTTTGAAGAGATTTGGAATGCTAAATTGTAGACCCATGACCTCTCCTATGGAAACCAACTTACATAAACTTAAAGAAGTAGCAGCAGAGTCACAACCCACTAATTCTACTCAATACAGACAAATGATTGGGTCTCTGATGTATTTGGTAAGTACAAGACTAGATATTTGTTATGCAGTCAATGCTCTCAGTCAGTTTATGTGTGAACCAAAGGAGATACACCTGGTTGCAGTGAATCACATTATGAGGTACCTACAAGGTAATCTAAACCTTGGTCTCAAATACAAGAAGGTTGAGATAGACTTACATGGATTTACAGATTCGGATTGGGCTGGAAGTGTAATAGATAGGAAAAGAACTTCAGGGTGTTGCTTCAGTCTAGGTTCAGCTATGATATCTTGGATCAGTAGGAAGCAGTCTTCTATAGCTCAAAGTTCCACCGAGGCAGAATACATTGCAACTTCTATGGCTGCACAAGAGGTAGTATGGCTCAGGAAGTTGCTTGTGGGATTGTTTGGAGAACCTATGAAACCCATTGTTATACACTATGACAGTCAGAGTTGCATAAAACTTTCAGTAAACCTAGTGTTTCATGACAAATCCAAGCATATTGAGATTCTATACCACTATGTGCGAGATATGGTAGATAGGAATGCAATCCAACTGGAATATGTTTGTATAGGAGATCAAACTGCAGACATTCTGACCAAACCCCTTTCTAGAGTGAAAGTTGATCACTTCAGAAAAGGTTTAGGTATGACAGAAAGGTAAATTGCTTTGTAATCTATATTTGCATACCTATAAGATGTTTAATGTGTAAACCTCTTTGTCATGTTAGGACACTTTTTTGGATTCTATCCCCTGGGTTCACATCTAAGAGGTGACGATCTCTCAAGATAGTGAACACTTGTATAGGGACATTATAAGGTGGCGATCTTATAATGTCCAAACCAGTTATCATGTTGGATCTCTGGTATGTCATGGATGTGCCATGATTGTGTTGTGATAAAACATTTCTATAAAGTGTTAGTGCACTTATCACAACTAGGATAAGGTGAGAAATTAATCTTTCTCATATGATTATCCTTAAGTATTGCATGTAGGCAATACTGATATCACATGCTTAGGTGATATCCTATCAATTGTAAGATTGATGTGATGAACTTCAGTATCATGTGTTTAGGTGATACTACATACCAAATTATTAGAAGGTATGATTCCCATGAATGACTAAAATGATCACTATCAATTAAATTATGATGCTTGAATATATTGTCTACATTCATCTTACCTAGCTAAGAGGGAGTGTTAATGCATAATAGCTTTGGTAAGATAAAAGATTGAATGAAAGATAAATGAAGTCTCTCATTCAATCATTTATCAAATTGATAACTATGATAAAACCATCAAGAAATTAATTCATCCTTGATAGCCATTCTATATTTGCATATGGGCAATCTATTGATAATCACACTATGTATCTTCCTCATGTTCATCTATCTAATGAATCCTATATTTAGATGAATATCAATTAAACATAAATAATGATGACACCAATTAATATATACTGAATTGAATATATATTATATCGGGTTACATATAATATTATATCGGGGTGCATATAATATATATTAGGTTGCATATAAGGTATATCAGAATGCATATCAGGTGGCAATGTATTAGTCACCGGTAGTTATCGGTGTGTTAGTCTACACCGACAGTTATCGGTTGTCAAGGATAACACACCGATAACTATCGACTATTAGCATTGACAGCCACTGATATACTATCGGTTGTTAGTGTTGGGTTAATACACCGATGAACATCAGTTATAATCACCGATTGGCATTTACCATAACATGCTTTTGTTAGTATAAACAAAAAGGCATGATCAAGTAATGTCTTGATTGGTCATGATTGATCAAAGCATTGCTTGACCATGCCTCCTTTGTCATATACTTATAGTAAGTGGCATTCTTGAGATAGGACATAGAAAATATTAAATGCTTCTCTCATCTATCACAAGCAAGAAGATAGTTAGATATATACAATAAGAAATTAATAATACAAAATTAGATAATAGAATTATAACTTGCATATTGAATGTAAATTGAACATCATTTACACTTTACAGTCCTGGTTCCCAGTCAGAGCCAATGTTACCTTGTCATTCATCTCTCATAACAAGAGTGAGTCACATTGCAAAATTTTTAGTTGAGTCCTTGTCTTGTTTATAATTTTTTGGTTCAATCCCTAATCCACTTGTAAATTGTTTCTAGATCCATAGCGTTAAGTTTCAATAGTATGTTGAACCTCATGAACCCCTTGAACCATCTTGAACAAAGTTCATAGTGTTCATTTAGGTACCACAGGTTCTAAGTTGTGTCTAAGACATTTTTGGTCTAACGTTCACTTAAGTGTTTTGCAGTAGCTCTATTTCACGGTTGCAAGTGATATTTCATATACTCTTTCTCTAGACTGTGAACTGTTTGAACTTAGTTCAAACAATTTAGGGATGTTCAACATGTTCAATGAAGTTCAAAGGTTCAATGCACAACTAAAATGGAAAGGCAAAGCAATCAGTGGAAAATTTTGGTCGACCAACAAAAGTTTGGAAGAGGAATATTGATTCACCATTTACTCAGGCAACAATTGATTATTTTTCCTAGAGGATTATGAAAGAGTTAGCACGAAAAATGTTTATAATTTTCAATGCAACCTGTAAATACAAATTTTCTGAGATAGCAAAATTAGTCTCTATGTAGGGGGTATATCTCTCACTTCAATCATTGGATCATGCTAGATTTCGGATATGTTTTTTGAAGCCTATTTTTATAAGTGCTCACCAAAGAAATTATGGAAATTCAATCTGGTTTGCAAGATACACTTAACAAAATACACGTCTAGAACAAAGAACATTTTCTGATTTTTGTGACAGAAAAACCATCATGTCTCAGGGGGCATATCATTTTGTTCCACCGTTGGATTTTTCCCATTTTTGGATATGTTGTGCAAAGACAAGTTGCACATGGTTCCACTGGAGAGATTAACCAAATTACGCATACTTCAAAAGATATGGTTGATTGGGTGCGAGTCTGTCCAAGGTGACCAACAACAACCGAGTTTCTTGTCTTCAAATATTAGCAAGGCACGACTTATATTTGCAATAATGGAGCCCATAATTAATTCATAAAACTTATATATTTTAAGTTATAATGTTTCCAGATTAAAACATTATGATAAAGATTACATTGAAGCCAAGAAAGTGTTTAAATAATACATATCGAATATGAAAGAGATGAAAGAATGAAAACAGTTGTTATATCCAACTGTCAGCATATGATATGCTAGGATTCAGTTTTTGGAACTAAAAGTGTCTCACTGAGAGAAAAAGAAAAGATAAATATGAAAAGAAAGAGGAAAAGAGGGGTTCTTTTTTCGGTAGTCTGTGTGCTACAGGAGAGGGCAATAATTTTTTGTTTTCTAAATTGTAACATGGGAAAGGAAGAGAGTATTAATATTTTCAGATATTATTTTGGGTGTAGAGAGGTAACATGGACTTTGATCTGTTTAGTCTGGGTTGAAAGAAAAGGAGGGAATATATGTAAGGCTTCAAATTTAAGATATTTTTCCTTCTGATTGAGCCAATCTTTGTGCTATTTTAGTCCTCTTTTTCTACAATCCTGTGCAATATGTTTGGGTGAATGGTGATGATGGAAGCTTTGAATTTCATTCGTGCACCTACCTAAAAATTATATTTAAAATCTTCCCTTTGTTATCTTTAAGTTAGAAGTGTTAGGTCCAATACGGAAAGATAATGTACTGAGAGGGGAGGGGTGAATCAGTACTTCAAAACTTTTCTTCAACAAAAACTTTACTGTTAAGCATAAACTGAATATTGTTGAAATGTAATATAAAGCTAAAACTTATAAATAACATTCATAAATGTTTCATTCCATAACACATAGATTTTGGTTATGCAAAAAATCTTTGTTAGAGAGAAAAACTGTGGTGGGGATGGCACCCAAAACTTCACTACTGCAATAATAAAGGTTGCTTGGTTAGAGTTGCATGTTTAGCTATTTTTGATAGCTTACCCTGTTAGGAGTATCAAGATATTTAGATCTACCTTGCTAAAGGATTTTACAACACTTATACTAAATGTTGTACCTGGTTAAAGGCCTTACAATTTATAGACTTTGTTAGAGTCTTTTACCCTGTTAAAGGTTTCTCTTACAACTCAAAATAATACAATCAAAATCCTTACAAAATATCTACAACTTTACATCTGAAAATGTTATAGCAGATTCTACGTGCTCAATATGAAATTACCTTGCTCATAGCATACCTCAATAATTGATAAATCAACTTGGTAAACCCTTTTGTTTACTTTGTTCCTTAACTGTTCTCTGAAATCTTTCTCAGTGACCTTTGAATATCTCTATCAGTCGTAATAGTCACAACACATTGTGCTTTCTTATGATTTTACCTTTCAGCTTATCTATCACACATGTCTTGCTTCATACTTTTTGATCCTCATTTCATGTTGTATAAATAGATCTCTTATGATGGTGATCTATTCATTCTTCGATCTTACAAACATGATTCATTGAATGAATAACCATACAAATTATTTCATTGGATAAATGTCCTCAAAATCATACAAAATCTTATGGTGCAATTTCCTATGTGATAACAGTTCCCTGTTCCTCGATCTTGTAACATGTTTCCACATGTGTGTCCAGGTTCAATGAATCTGGTAACATGCTTCACTCAGTTCATATTAACTTGATATACCATCTTTGCTACTCGATAGACATAGAGCGTTACTCGGTAGACAGCTCGGTATATACTAAACTCTGTGACTTCTTTCTTCTATAACCGACTGCTTTAGTGCTTACCGACTGAGTATTTCGGTAGTATTAACCGACTAGAGTATATAGGATGACTTTGGACATAAAACTAATGACAACTTAGTAAATAGTAACAATCTCCCCTTTTGACATTAGTTGAAATGTCTGACAAAACTCCTTTCAAAGTCATAATACAAAAATCTATGTACTTACAAAATTTGACTAAACTGATAGTATATACAATTGTCAATAAATAGTATACTCAGATATACTCCCCTTATCAATATACTGTACATAACTCTAGTTTTGCATGTAGCTTTACTATTTTGTATTCACTGCTCCCCCTATCAAATTTACCTGTACATCTGGTCTACTTGGCATACTTCCTCTTGTATACACTATACTCCCTCTTTTTGACAAACATTAAAACTAGTTACCATTTGGTGGAGGCAACTGATCAAAACTAGATTTGTACTTAGTTCGAGCATCGGTGAGAGCATTGGTAAGGGCACTCTTGACACTGTCCATTAGGGAATTCTATGCTGTAATATCAACTAATAGTGAAATCAGACCATCTAAAGTGCTTCCCTCTTGTTGAGTGGATAAATAGGTAGCTCGATTAATCTTCTCTTGGACAAAGGACAAGTGTGGAATGAATAAGGTTTGAAGAGTCATGACATCCATTCTTATTTTGTGCTCTTCATTCCGAAGTTCCAACTGTTGAGCCATGAGAGATTGTAACTTGGTATAGAAATTTTGAATAGAATTGGGCTCGGTGGTCAACTTATTTGAGAGATCGGTGATCTCTTTTTCAATAACTTCAATTTTATTCTTGATATCTTTAATGAATAAAGAAAATTTACAGAGATTTTGAAATAAATAAAGAATATGTTTGAGTTGAGAGAACAACTCAGCAATGAGTCCAGCTAGCTTAACTTTACCGATAGCAATGACTTTCTGCACCTCTTCAATCATTTTGGCAGTGAACTCTTTGTCCTTGAATTTTCTCAAGTACTTAGATGCATCTACTCTAGATGCTTCTATTTTAGTGAGGAGTTCATCTAGTTGAATATGGATGGCTGCATCTTGTGTCACGGTAGCTTCAGGTAGCATTTCTATTAATAATGCTTTAACCTCAGTTTTTCTTTTGTATAGCCATTTGTCTCTCTTGTTTTTCTTTAGCTTTGCATAGTTCCTCAAATTCAATGAGTGCTTTCCCTTTCAGTTTTGAAATGTCTACATTTGGCAACACAATCGGCTTTGACAGATCTAGCTTGAAACTATGATTCTTCATTTTCTTCTCCTTATATTATGAGGCTTTCATCGGTTGAACCAGTACAATGGCTTGGGAGGCTTGTTCACCCTCAGTAGGTTGCTCGGTAGAGGCAACACTTTTGTTGGTTTCTTTAGCCTCAGATGTAGCCTTCGGTGATTCCTTGCTTGGGGTCTCGGTGGCAACAGTTTCAGTGCTTGTTGGGGCTTGAGAAGTCTGTTCCCCAATGGTCTGAGAAGTAGCTTCTCCTTTGGTAGACTGTTGACCATCTTTGCCTTGTTCAGTGTCTTGAGGTGTCTTGGTTGAAACGGGTTGAGTTACTGGAGGATAGGACTTGACTTGTTCCAAAACTGATTCACTTGATACCAATTTGGCATAGGCATTCCCTTCTATCATCTCCTGTTCCCGTACCTCTATGTCCATGATATCCTCATCAAGTTGTATAGTACTAACAGGATCTTGCTCGGTGATATCAACTATTTCAACTTCACCTTTCTCATCAACACTCTTGATTCGAAAAATTTCTAGCCATTTTTCTTTTGTCTATTTCTCTACTTCAAGATAAAGGCCATTCATCAGTTTCAAGGCTCTTTGCTTGACTAGGAAGTTTGTCTGGTAGTTTTTTAGATGTTCACTTACCTCATCTACCAACATGTCTGGAGAGATGTACCAGACTTCTTTCTCTTATCTGCTTTTCCAAGTCCATAGCATATTTCTACCTGTTATCAATGTGTAAGTACAATGCTTTTGGAAGAGAATTAGTTACTTCCAATGGGACTAATCAGAATTTAAGAAGTGTACAAATTATAGCTTCTTCAATTTGCCTCTTTTTTGCATTAGTTCTGGATTCATATTTTACATATCTGAACGCTCCAAATCCACCATATTGTTTCAGATTTGCACAAAAATTATCAACACTATGTACATCTTTCTTTGTACTCTTAACAATCTGAAATTTACTTACGTCTTCAGATTCAGTGTCACTTGACTCTTTATTCAAAATGATTCTCCAAGTAGACTTCTTATAAGTTTTTGTTACCTTTGGTATTGCAACATTTTTCTGCTTCTTACTCGGTGACATTGCATATGATCTAGTATTGGGGTACTTCACTGGAGGAGTAGGTGATACCTGTGATGTATCCTGTTTCTTCCTTTTCAAAATTTTGCCTTTTGGTAACTCGGTGCTCAATGTAATTGCTGCTTCTTGGGCTTTAGATTCCTCCTTAGTGATGACTTGATCGCTCTTGACAGGAGTGGAGGAAGAACCTTCTCCAAATTTCTCTGTTAATACTCTGATCATTTTGGTTGCTTTCCTTGTAGCCTTAGGTACTACAATGCTCATCTTAACTTTTTCTTTGACCTCTTCATAGGTACCACACCTGATCTCGGTAGCATGCCTTGGAAGTGAAAGAAAGGCATCTATCTTTTGTTGCATAATGTCAGAATCAATCTCATAACCCATAGGCGGTAAGGATTGAGTTCTTGGTTCTACTGCATTGACATAACAGTAGTCGGTGTCCACTTCAAAACATATATTATCCTTGTATTTCTCAACTAACTGGGGTGGTATTTTGTGCCTATTATGCATCTTTTCCTAAAATTTTCTAAAGTAATCATCCATTATCTCATTGAAGTTATCACCTAGTTGACTAATGAAGTCATTTATTTGATGGGTGATTGGTTAGTGTAGCTCCCAAACTACATTACCGACTAATGGAAAGAATTTCTGAAAATAGAAAACATGCATACTAAGAGTGACCCAAACTTTACTGTGTTTGCCGAGTTGTTCTTCTTCGGCTTCCTTATGGTGTTGATATTTTCAAAAAGATTTTTCAACAACACTTGGCATAGGTCAATCTTCATACCCTTTTTCACAATTTTGTATGCTAAATCAACAGCTGCACATGGTACACTGTTTTCCCTTGCCGACTGAAAGAAACAATAACCTATGACTCTAATTGCAAACTTCAGCTCTGCATCTATAACATTATTAAATTTTAGACCTCTGCAATCATATTCAACTCCAGTTAAAGTAATCAATTCTTTTTGTGAAATCATTTTCTGAGCTCGAGCATTGTCGAATATAGGGTATCCAGTGATTAAGTGGATGATTTTCTTGGTGATTTTGAATGGTTTCTCCTCTAACCACATAAAGTCATCATGAACTCTACTCAAAACAAATTTAACCCATTAGGGTTTGAAGACTCGCGAGTAGGTAAGAGCTTCGGTCAATCCCTTGACTTTGATATGCTCATATTTGCTATCAAGTTTTCCATCGGTGCATAATTCATCATACGTGTCCTTGATCTTAATATGACCTAGTTCCTCAACATGACACTTAGTGTATAATCTAACATCCTCAACCAATAGAACCCTATCCAGAATGAGAGAAAATGTTGTTTTATCATCGGGTTCGGATGTTACTTTGGGAGGTAGGGAATATTTCAGTGAGGGCTTCTCAATGGTTTCAACAACAACAAGTTTCTGAATCTTTGGAGCCATTTCAAACTTTGGATATCTACTAACAAAAGAGCTTAGGGTTCAAAACTTAACCAGCAAATGCTTTCCACTTAGTAAATATAAAGCAGGTATTCTCAACTGACATGATCGGTTGACTTGCTTGAAAAATGCATTGAGATTGATGAATAAATACCTTGAAATTTGCTCAGGAGGAGTTTGATCGCCTTTGAATCGCTTAGCTCTACTTTCTAAAAACTTGGTAAGTGTAAAATGACCGTGCAAAAGGCTTTAAGTACACATTTTACCTTATTGGGCTCAGTGCAGTTAGGTCAGAAAACATTAAATGCACTCATTTCAATAAAACCGACTACCTTCCTTTTTATGCTTTTACCGACTAGATAGGCTTCCTGCATTTACCGACTTCTCTGGTACTCCAAAAGACTAGATAAAATTACAAACTTGCTATTGCATCTTAGCTATGTAGATTTTGGAATTAAGTACATGATAAAATAGGAATTGTTAAGATATAACCTTGAGAGAATGCAGTCCCTTCATACCTTTACCGATTAATTTGAAATAGATGCACCTAACTTGGTAGGTAAGGTGCTTTCTTAATTAGTTGACACATTTTCCTTATTTTTCCAAATCATCTATAATTTGCT
Source organism: Cryptomeria japonica (assembly GCF_030272615.1). Lineage (NCBI taxonomy): Eukaryota > Viridiplantae > Streptophyta > Pinopsida > Cupressales > Cupressaceae > Cryptomeria > Cryptomeria japonica. The sequence goes on from NC_081407.1 coordinate 938,006,230, forward strand.
TCTTGTTTCCTCAATATCTCCTCTGGGTTGATCTATGCAATCTCTAGCCAAGTGTCCAACTTTGTGACAATGAAAACATGCCATACCAGGATTTCTCCATGATGTTCGGTTGTTCATTCCAAACCTTATAAAGCAGTTGGCACTTATATGTCCATATCTTCCATAGCATTCACACCATATCCTTGTATTGTAATCCCATTGTACTACAGTATACTATGGGTTAGGATCTGTGTAAGTTTGGTAGCTTCTAGTATTTTCTCGGTGTGCAGACCACATATAGTTCTTTTGCGTAAACCAACACTTCTCAGTACTGTGTCCATATCTATTGCAACTTTTACAAAACCCCTTGAATTTTGCCTTCTGATAATTGTTAATAGACTTTGTCCTACATTGATTAGATGTGTGACCATACTTATTGCAATTGTAACAATAATCATTAGACCTAGTGACATTTGATTGCTTACCTTTTCTGATTTGGCACATGTTGGCAGTATGTCCTTGTTTTCCATAGTAGTTGCAAATAGGCTTCTTTCCTTTGATATTCTTCTTGTTTCCAGCTTGTTTTGATGATTCTCCTCTCTCATTGATGTGGATTCCTTTCTCGGTAGAGTCTTTTCCTTTGTAACTGAGTCCTGCAACTTTGTTGGGTCATTTTATATTCAGTTGCTCATCCAACATCTTTGATGCTTCATAACTTTTCTTCAGTGTTTCTTTTGACTTCCTTTCTGCTTTAAGTTCATCGGTCAATCTTGATAGTTCAAGTTTCAATGCTTGATTCTCATTTTCCTTTAGATTTGCTTCATGATGTGCATAACCCAATTGATCAGACAGATTACTTTGAATTCCAGTCATCATTGTGATTTCATCATTCTTTTCAGACACTAATGCTTCAAGTTGTTGTTTTTCTCTTTCTATATCTCTTATGTTATCCTCAACTATCCTCAATGCATCAAGATTTTCAATCATCTATGTGCTGAAATGCTCATGTTCTCTTTTCATTGCTTTTAGCTGATTAGTTAGTGTTTTATTCTTTTCTTTCAATATTCCAATCATTTCTTCAGTCTCTTCAGATATACTATTCTCAGATGATGTCTCAATTTGTTCCACCACCTCTTGTGAGTCCTGTAAATCATCAGACAATCTTCTTCTAACTTTCAGTGATCTTTGCATTTGTTTCTGCATGTATGCAATCACTTGATTAGCATGATCCAATTCATTTTGAAGATTCACAATTCTTCAAGATTGTTTGTAGCCTTCCATTGATAAGATCTTTCTCTTTAGGCGGTTAAACCCTTTTCCAAGATTGAAGCTCTGATACCAATTGTTAGGTCCAATATGGAAAGCTAATGTACTGAGAGGGGAGGGGTGAATCAGTACTTCAAAACTTTTCTTCAACATAAACTTTACCATTAAGCATAAACTGAATATTGCTGAAACATAATATAAAGCTAAAACATATAAATAACATTCATACATGTTTCACTCCATAACACATATATTTTGGTTATGCAAAAACTCTTTGTTAGAGAGAAAAAATGCAGTGGGGATGGCACCCACAACTTCACTACTGCAATAATAAAGGTTGCTCGATTAGAGCTACATATTTAGCTATTTCTGATAGCTTATCTTGTTAGGAGTATCAAAATCTTTAGATCTACCTTGCTAAAGGATTTTACAACACTTATACTAAATGTTGTACCTGGTTAAAGGATTTACAATTTATAGACTTTGTTAGAGTCTTTTACCCTATTAAAGGTTTCTCTTACAACTCAAAATAATACAATCAAAATCTTTACAAAATATCTACAACTTTACATCTGAAAATGTTATAGCAGATTCTATGTGCTCAATATGAAATTACCTTGCTCATAGCATACCCTAGTAATTGATAAATCAACTTGGTAAACCCTTCTGTTTACTCTGTTCCTTAACTATTCTTTGAAATTTTTCTTGGTGACCTCTGAATATCTCTATCAGTTGTAACAGTCACAACACATTGTGCTTTCTTATGATTTTGCCTTTCAGCTTATCTATCACACATGTCTTGCTTCATACTTTTTGATCCTTATTTCATGCTATATAAATAGATCTCTTATGACAGTGATCTATTTATGCTTCGATCTTACAAACATGATTCATCGAATGAATAACCATACAAATTATTTCATTGGATAGATGTCCTCAAAATCATACAAAATCTTAAGGTGCAATTTCTTATGTGATAACGTTTCCCTGTTCCTCGATCTTGTAACATGTTTCCACATATGTGTCCAAGCTCAATGAATCTGGTAACACGCTTCACTCGGTTCATATTAACTTGATATACCATCTTTGTTGCTCAGTAGACATAGAGTGTTACTCGGTAGATAGCTCAGTGTATACTAAACTTTGTGACTTCTTTCTTCTATAACCGACTGCTTTAGTGCTTACTGACTGAGTATTTCGGTAGTATTAACCGACTAGAGTATATAGGATGACTTTGAACATAAAACTAATGACAACTTAGTAAATAGTAACAAGAAGATCGAATAGATGGGCTTTGCATTGTCTATTTAATCTTTTCTTTTAGTTTTAAATCCAAAAATTTGCGTTCACACCATGGTGATGGGTGGATGTTAAAGTGTCTTTGTGTCTTCTGGTGAAAGACATAATTCATATTTAGTTCCTTGCAAACCAAAAAAGGGAGTTGTACCTTCTCATCAAAATTCAGAGAGCACTTTCACACCTCCATTGCAAGTGACTCAACTATTAGTTTCAGTTTGTTTTCCAACTTTTGGGCATCTAGGAGTCATTTGTGAAGGTATTTTAGGAGGAAAAATATGTTCACTAACAGATATAAAGTTGGTCATACAAATAGGTTGAATTTTGTGTCAAGTTCATGCATTCATAGTGCACATGAGATGATTGTATTTAATGAAAAGATTGATATTTGTGAATGGTTCAAGGATGAATTGATAGAGAATTTGGATAAGATAAAAGGTGATAAGAAAGGAAGCTTCAAATTTGGAAGTTTGTCAGTGTGTTTAATGCTTTACTTTTCAAAGGAGATCCCCAGTATGGGACATAAGGATTTTGCCTTTGATATTTCTATTGGAAAACAGATAAAGGAAGCAATCACTGGTATGGGAGCTAACAATGATGAGTTGGTTAAAAATTACTTCAAAAATTTCCAAACAAAAATGAAATAGAGAGAAAGGATTCCATAGAGCATCGTAGATAAATATGACAAATAAATATGCTTTGTAGTGAAGAGAGATTAAATCTGGATGAAAATAGTTAGACCCAGAACTGTATGGACTACTGAAATGGGATATGAGGTGGATTGTCACATCTTGGAATCTTATGCAAAAATACTCCTAGATGCTCCATCGGAACCAACAAAGAAAATATTTGGTAATGCTGAAACCATTGAAAGTGATGTTTCTATGATGAAGTAGGGAAAGAAAAGAGATAAATTCATGAAAGATGCTTCTAAGATGGTAAAAGATGTTATAGAAGGTTTGATGAATCTTAGTGGTATTGCTGCTAGTGTGACAGAAAGTTAATCAGAGCAGATACCGGTAGCTCACATTTCCCCTGTGGCTACTTCTTTTGATTCTGATAGTGACAGTGCAGCTGAATTCAAGAGAGTGGACAGGAAGAAAAGAAAACCCTCACCGACACCTTCTCCATCTCCCAAAAATTCAAGGATACAAAGAAAGAAATAGTAGGCTGTAAGAGAGCCTAGTGGTCCAAAGAAGAAGGTAACTCCAAAGAAGAAACAAGAACCTAAAGCACCGGATACTCTTACACCGGAAGAGTTGATGAATGAAATTACACAAGAAGGTAACCTTAGTAATGTGAATAAACTTTATCATTCTTTGAAAGATTTAGATAAGGATACTATAGAGGAAAGCATTATTTTGCACCTTGATATCTACAAGAAAGTTCTTGTTGAGGTTGTAGATGATCTGCCTAATGATTTGTACTTAAGGTTAGAGGCTAAGAGAATGTCGGTAATGGAATTAGATAAGAAATTGAAAGTAGAGGATCTACTTGTTGTACATCCTATTAACTCCAAACAGGAAATCGATGACTTAATTTTAGAGGCCAATAGAACAGTTTTTGTCAATGGTCACTGATAGGTTAGCCTTATGGCAAGCAAAGTAAAGGAAATTGCAGATGAAATGACAGACAAGTGGGATATTTTTTTTGTGAAAAAAGAGAAGAAAGAAGAAAAGGCTAGACTGAAAAATGGATGTCTTTTGCAAAGTTATATCAGAAGGATAAAGGTAAAGGTAAAATTGGTAGTGTACCTGATTTCATGGTCAAGGATAACCTTCCTCCATTGGTACAGGACACCCCACCAATAACTATAGAGGCACCGACACAACTTGATAGTCAACCAAAAGAGAAGGTAGAGGAAATGACACAAGATGACACTAATCCAGAATCTGAAATTCTTTTTACCATGAATGTAGACACTTAGGACTTCAACATTGTCATGGATAAGGAAACCACAGAGGTAAAGCAAACTGAAGCTACAAATATTGAGATCTCTGAGTCACTGGTCAACATTGTTGACTCTCAAAATATTGAAAAAGGACAAGAACAGAGTATAGCTGAACCGACAGTCAGCAAGTCAGAAAGTAAGGATGACAGTAAGGTTGAAAACAAAATTGAAAACTAGAGTGAGCAAAAGGAAGAAACAGTGGATAAAGAAAAGGCCAATGATGGAAGTAAGATAGCAGCAGTGGCTAATGTGCAGACATCCAGAGATGAGAAGAAACCAACTGCAAAACCTCACACTCCGCCTAGCACTTCCACTATGGATTATAGACCTATTAATGTGATAGATGTATTTTTGGATTCCATAAAGAGGATCACAGATTGCAACACTTTAGCATTTAAGGCCATTGATGATACTTTACCTATTTTAAAAATGATTGCAACGACATGTAAAGTTGATCATATTGATGGATCTTTAGGTAAATTGGACACATTGTCCAAATTCATTGCTTCAAATATTCTAACTGGAGATAAAATAAATGAAGAGACTGTTAAGGAAAGGGTGAACAAGGAGAAAGGTGAATTCTTTGATAAGACTATCAAGGATTGTACTGAGCATATTGATTCCTTATTACCGATACTTAATTCCACTATTTTGGAATATAAAGAATTGTAGAAGGAAGCATGCAAGCCTCACAACCTAATAAAAGACATTGATGAGGAGATAAAGAAAACACAAAAAGAGATTGATGATATAGCAGATAACATGATAGGTTCTTTGAAACTTAACTCAATTTTTTACCAAGAAATGAGAGTTTTTGAAGAAAAGATTGAGAAATTAGAAAAGGAAAAAGCAAGGATAAGAATGAAGGCCCGGGAGCTGAAAAATAAACTTGGTCCTAGATTGGACAACCTTATAAAATAGTGGATTGAGCTATCTAAAGCAACAATTCAAGGAGAAAGATCACCGGAGAAACAGATGTATTATCTGACCGAGATGATCCAACAGATGGAAACCATTATTTCTAACACTAAATTTATGCAGTCTTAATCTGATTTTGCCAGATATATTTCAGATTCTACACAACTAGTTATGGGCCATGAGATATAGTTTTGAATTATTTGATTCTTTTTTACATCCTTTGTCATTCATGTCAAAGGGGGAGTAGTAGTGTGGAGAAAAATGTACAAAAGAGATTATTTGCTCAGGGGGAGCACTCTTATTTTTGGATCAGTTTTGGACTTCATTTTTGGATATCAGTTTTTGGATTTTTCTCATGAGTGTTTCCATCAATGCCAAAGGAGGAGATTGTTAGCATTATACACTCAGATGAGAATAGTTGATGTTGTCATTCATGGCAACCAACTGGTAACATGGTTCATAGGTTACACCAGCAATAGACATCATCTACCGGCATTGGCAGGCACTATAGATTATTCTCACCGACATCCATTCTACACCGACAGAAGATCTTATCGACACTCCCAGTCGACATGGAAATTATATTGTTTTGTATTGTAATATTATTTGTATAGCTGACATGATGTATTGTAAAGACTCATATATGCATGAGATCTTATATGTGATTTTGTAAGTGTGAAAATGTATGAAAGTAATGCAATTAGGTAATGAATGCAAGTGGTATATGAGAGCGAATATCTATATATGCATTTTGATGTAATAATTTTATGAGCAAATACAAGCAGAGAAGAGAAAATAAAGGTTTATGGAAGAGGTATTTGATAGAGCTTAAAATGGTACTGAATCTAGCATTGTAGATGCTATTTTGAGCAGTACATTATCATTGGATTTAATCATCCAATTTTGTAGTCAGTGGGACTCCTATTTTTTTAATGAGTAGTGAGCTCTAGGATATTGGCCTTCCTGCATGTGCAGGCCCCTATTGTATAAGTAATATTTATTCATATTGGTTAGTGAGTAAATATTGTGGGTCACAAATCCCACCAGGTTTTTCCCCTACTAGGTTTCTTCTCCAAAAATATCAATGTTATGGTGTGCATTGATGATTATACTGTTATTTCTCTTTATTGATTTATTGCTTTTTTACCAGTACATTAATTTGGGTTGTAAAGTTGCAAACAAGATTAAATATTTTATTTACCGATTAGACATTGATTCACTCCCCCCTCTTAGTTTCTTTGGGACTGATCAAGTATCTAACAATGTTTAGAGTTTGTAAATAAAACAATTTTTTGGAGTAAACACCGACATGTGAGTCTCATGGTAGGTAGAGTAAATGAGATAGTTAAGGAGACTCATGAGGCTTGGGTAAAATTCTTTGCAGATAAACCTGGATTCTTTACATCACTAGAAGTCCCTCAAAAATCTAACACTCTAGACATCCTGGTAGATGATAAGGGGAAAGGCATATTGGGAATGGATGCACCAGTTTTTTAATAGAAAATGTCAGAAGATATTCCTCCAGTAGAACCACTTGTACCTAATATAGAGACACTGGCAGACAACATTGAAAATGTACAAGATAAGAAGGATACACCAGAACAAATCATTCCAAATATAGATGTTATTGATGTGGATACAGAAAAATAAGCAGGTTGAGGATATTAAACCGTCGACACCAAATGTACATACTGAAGAGGTTAAGGTTGAAAAGGTTACTACACCAAGTGGTGAAGCCACTAGTGCAAGTCAAGAGGTTGAATCCTCCGAGAATATTTTGGATAGTCATTCATTTTTGGCACTTGACTCATCCGGTCAAGTTGATTTTTCATAGAAGAATATTGAGCTGTTGAGCAGTTTTGAATTGATGTATGTTGCAGCTCAGAAGTTAAGAAAGGAAGGGACTAAAGACAAGAAGGTTATTGAGCAGGCCATTCCAGTTTTGCAGTAGCTTACACTAGAATATAAGGTAGATCAGATTGGAAGCCCATCCAACAAACTAAAAGGTTTGACAAAAATATTTCCAAAGAGTTTAAAACTCTTCAACAAGTATCAAACTAGTAGTTGATTGAGTGGTATAATGCAGCCTGAAAGGTGACTTGTGACAACATGATTTCATCTAACAAGGCTAAGTTGACAGATAAAATAACAAATATTGATGTGGCTCTAAATGAGTATAGAAATATATATAGGTCTTGTACTATCACCGACAAACTAACAACGAACCTTTAGGTCAAATTGAAGGTGACAAAGGCCTAGTTAGAACATTTGGCTAACAATTTTGATGGTACTCAGGCACTGACCGGTACCATTGATGGCCATATTTTGATAACAGATTCTGATATTTTTGCATTAGAGAAGGACATGGATAGGATAATCTAGCATGCAAGGGAATAAAGAGGTTTGGTGAGTCCCCGATTGAACACTATGTTACTTCACAAGAGGGAAAGCATAGAGTTAATGAATAAACCTACTCCGAAAGACCTATTAGAAGAAGAGATTCATGCATATATTCTAATGGTTTTGTATCCATTTTGAGCACATTGAAGATAGGTTGGGATGCATACTTAGGATTTTTGAAGAATGCTTACCCGAATATTTTCAACTTCATCTAGGTCCAGTAATCATAGTTTTTCTCTCATTCTTTCATTCATTTGCCCCGACTTTGTCATTGATGTCAAAGGGGGAGAGGTTGACATGAAAAATGATTGGGACATAAGAAGTAATGTAAAGCTTAGGGGGATTAGTCTTCCAACAGTTTTTGAGATCAGTTTTGGAGTTTTTGGTAGGAAACCGGAACAACACTTCAGCGATCCATTTTTCACATGAGTGTTGCCATCAATGCCAAAGAGGGACATTGTTGGCAATTGACACTAATCTGGCTTAGTTGTGTTATAATTGATGGAAACACATACCATTTTGGGTTGGTCACTTAACCGGTACTCATCAGTATTCATTGTTTGGAAACCAACATTCAAGTCATCTAACACACAAAGAACCAGCACCGACAGACAAGGGAAACTAACAATCTAGGAACTGGTATATGAGGCCAACATGGGAGATTGACCTGATAGGTCTACATGACAACAATCAAAGGAATCGGTCTTCAAGTTTAAGGAATTTATTTTTTCTTAGGCCGACATGTAAATAAATTGTAATATCATTTGTAAGCTAACATAAGGAATTTATGTTTGTGTTTGGGAAGGGTACTTAAGTCAATCTGGTTAGGTTATTTTGAAGATATAGACAAGGTAATGAATTATAGTGATGTGATATTGTGCGAGTGATCTTGATCAACAAAATGTGAATGTAATATTTTGTATTTGGGCTTGGATATTGGTTTAGAGGTTTGGGAAGAAACGAAAGGTACAAGTAAGGAAGGACACAGTGTAAAACCAATACAAACTATTCTTTAACCAGAACTCATCCAACATAGCAGATGCACTTTCAGAGTTCAGAATTTTGTTTGTAACTCCATATTTGGTATTTGTAGTCATTGAGGCTCCTTTTGTGATGAGTAGTGTCCTCTAGGTTGTTGGCCTTCCTACATGTGTAGGCCCCTATTGTAATATTTATTCATTTGGCTAGTGGATAGATATTGTGGGTCACCAATCCCATCATGGTTTTTCCTCTTTGAGGTTTTCCATGTATAAATCGCTATGTTATGGTGTATGCTATTGTGATTGCTTCATTTCTATTTGTTGTTGTATTCTTTTATGGTTACCGGTTACTGAATTTCATTGTTAATAAGGTTAAAATTGAATTTATCGACATAACACTAATTCATCCCCCCTCTCATTGTTCTTGGATTCCAACACAAAGGGAATACTATCTCGCAAGGTTTCCAAGCCACTAGAATAGCATTACAAGGCAACACAAGACATGTCAACAAAGAAGGATGCAATGATTTTCTTATCCTGCGCATCCCCATGGGGATAATAAAAGAGTCACAAGATAAGAAAATACCTAAGAAAAAGGTAAAAGGGCTTATCTCGCGGGGAAGCAGAGATCTAGAACAACAATGAAACTCAAAGATGTAGCGCGCAGATAAGATAAGTGCTCCGGGATAAGAAAAGGCTAATTCAAAAGCTTATCCTACAGATGATAAAAACACAAAGAAAAGGGGTTGCAAGGAAAAGGCGAAAGGAAGGGCTAGGAGAAATGTGGGGTAAGGTTTCCAAGGTAAGAACATAAAAGCTTATCCCGCAAATGATAAAAACACAAAGAAAAGGGGTTGCAAGCAAAAGGCGAAAGGAAGGGCTAGGAGAAATGTGGGGTAAGGTTACTGGTTACTGAATTTCACTGTTAATAAGGTTAAAATTGATTATACTGACAAAACATTGATTCACCCCCCCTCTTAGTGTTCTTGGATTCCAACACAAAGGGAATCTTATCTCGCTAGGTTTCCAAGCCACTAGAATAGCATTACAAGGCAATGCGGGACATGTCAACAAAGAAGGATGCAATTCTTTTCTTATCCCATGCATCCCCGTGGGGATAATAAAAGAGTCACAAGATAAGAAAATACATAAGAAAAAGGTAAAAGGGCTTATCTCGCAGGGCAGCAAAGATCCCGAACAACAATGAAACTCAAAGATGCAGCGCAGGGATAAGAGAATTGTTGCGGGATAAGAAAAGGCTAATTCAAAAGCTTATCCTGTAGACAATAAAAACACAAAGAAAAGGGGTTGTAGGAAAAAGGAGAAAGGAAGAGCTAGGAGAAATGTGGGGTAAGGTTTCCAAGGTAAGAACATAAAAGCTTATCCCGCAAAGATAGAAGAAAGGGCGAATGACACTGCGGGATAAATAAAACAAGGGAAATCTATAATAGAAGCTTATCCCATGCGTAGAGAAAGCTAAGATGGCCAAGGAAGCTCCTAAAAGTATGAATTTATAAGGTGACAAAAGGGAATTTATGAGGATACCACGCCATTATTCAGGGAAGGTCGACCAGAAATCCTGACCTTCTATTGCCATATCAATAGGTGAAATTCAAAATTGGCACCAATGACTACCTCTGTCCAACACGAATGAATTAATGGCATCATAATAAAATGAAAATTTAGCGGCATTATTTCATATCTTGCATCCAGAAAGAATTCAGAGTATTCTAGAGCGAGAAGAAAAGTGAATTTCAACATTCCAGCTCACCTTCTAGCAATTTCAATCATAGAAAAAACCAGTAAGTGATTCTTTCTTGCTTGTGCATATTATCAGACCATTGGAGTGATATTTTGAGTTTTCTGTGTGTGTGCCCTAGAAGTCGGTAGGTTTTACTCTTGCATTTTATTTCCAAGTCTTTTCTTAGTCTCAAGTGTTAAGATGGCTTCCCCTGGTAAGAAATCTGCTATCACTGCTGCTAAGAAAGCCCGTGAAACTGAGGCAAGCTCATCAATTCCTATCACTGAGACTATTCCTATGGATATGCTTACCTCCATGCAAGAAATTGCGAGTGCCCTTTTGTGCAAACCAAGCCCTAAAACCATCCCACGGGTATCTGAGGAGGTCAAAGCTAGCTCCCCTCCAAAGGAAAAGGCCATGAAGAGAAAGAGAAAGATGGTTTGAAAGACCACCACTATTGTTTATGATAGTGAGTCTTCAGATGATCCCTCTCCCACTCCTAAACCAAGAAAACCCACTCTAAAGAGGAGGAGGAGAACCAAGAAGGTTTCAACCGAAGTAGCCTTTGCTGAAAACCCATCCCCTACACATGATGCCCTTGCTACAATTAACCCATCTGCTAAGGAAGCCCCAATTCCTCAGAGGAAAACCTTGCAAGAAGAAAACCCTCAGGAGCCAACCAAAGAGGCTACTCAAATCCAAGAAAAGGCCCCCAAGCCTACAAAGTTCTCCAAGAAGAAATCCAAAGGAATCATCAACACAACTCCCTACTCCTCTTGCTCCTACTATGACCACTAAAGAAATGCAACATGAGGTTGAGCAAAAATTGGAAGAAAGTGCACGAAGGAAAACCAGATAGACCAGGAGCCTATAACAAGACTTGCTAGAATTGTTTGAGGGGTCCACAATACGAGATCACTTGAGAATTTTTTTCAATGTAAAAAAGGTAGGGCGTAGGGATTCTTTCATCAAGGAAAGGGGTTGGGACATTTTCCATTCATTTTATGGTAACAGAGACAAGGCCATCATAGTATGCAACCCATGGACACTAAATCTTGGCAAATTGGTGGTGCCCAATGTTTTTGTGGAGCCTATGATCATAAGGGAGGCATCAAATACATATGATTCTCCAAACCTGACTATTAGGACTGTAGAAGGTTATGTCCTACTAGACATATCTCCCAGGGCCATCATTGAGTGTTTTGAGCTAGATAAATCTGCCCTCACAAGCATAAACGGGGATAATTTAAAGAGGGATTATGAGAACAAGAAGGACATGTATTAGAGGGACCTTGTTCCACATTTAATGAGGAAACTCTACAAGGATTCATGCAATTATGTCCTGCCATCTAAAAGGGAGCCTTTCATGCTTGACTACTTTGAGCCTTACTTTGTCAAAACTTATTATGCACTAGGGCAGGTCCTTGGAGTTGACTACGAGCTCACCAAATTGCCCATTTATTTTATGATGATGTCCATTAATATTCAACACCCCTCAATTAATGAATTGTATGATTTTGCAAGTTTTATTCATGATAATATTCATGAGGGATTAATGAAGGCTAAAAATAAAGATGAAAAATTGGAATTCATGCATTATTCTATGGTGTGCCATTTGATTCTTTATCAAAACAATGCCTATTGGGGACCAGAGTAGAAAATAAGGATCAATGATCCCTACACATGTCTTGATGGACTTGAAAAGCATTGAGAGGGGGGGGAATCAGTGACACCAAAACACACATTGCTTTAAACACTAACTAGAAGATGAAGTTAACCAAGTGGTTAAACAAAATACATGATATCCAAAATGAAATAATAGAATCAATAAGAAGTAGCACATCCACCATAACACAAGTGTTTATACATGGAAAACTCAAATAGGTAAAAACCATGGTGAGATGGAACTCACAAGTTAACTATCTACAGTAATAGAAAACTGACCGGTTAAGGTCTTACAAAGAGCCCTACTAGGAGCGAATCTTGTTAGAGATTCCAAGCTTAATTAGGAGCTTATACCTTGTTAAGAGTACTACCCTATTAGGAGTAACCTCGCTGGAGGATTTGAGAATCCAAACTAATGGATCACCTTGTTAGAGGATTTGTACAATGAAGCTTGTTAAAGCTTAACTAGTTAAGGGATTTGAATTTGTTGTAATGGTTAGAAAATAACAAGAGTAGTTTGATCTTTTCTGAGTAGAACAAAACTTGTTTGATCAGATCCTTCTAAGTACATTCAACATTGCTCTGCATCTTAACACTTATCGCTTCTCAACAAAAGCTTTTCTCTTTTCACATAACAACTCTCTATATCTCAACATCATAAAAAATGATTCTCTATGATGTCTTTAAATAGACATACAAACCTTATGTCACTCATAGGAACACAATTTCCTAGGTGCAGTGAATCTAGACATGTAATCATAACTCATCACAAAAATGACCACCAAACAAATGGTGCTGGTAACTCATCACAAAAATAGATACCGGTTAGAGTAGTTTAATACCCGTTGGAATTAAACTAGTGAATCGTTGTTATGGAATCTTCCATTGGATCTTCTTCTTCATCTTCATCTTGATTCTGATGCCAACTTGGTGTTATCACAAGTTATCTCATAGGCACATACTGGTTGTCACAAGGTACCGGTTAGAGATAGACCTTAGACATACTAGTTGGTAGTGTGAACCAATTGAAGTTACACCGGAAGTCAATGTTATCATATATGTGTGTGAGATTGTTTCATCAATGACAACAAGTGATGAATACATTACAATCATCATCATGCCAACAATCTCCCCCTTTGGCATTGATGGCAACACTTAGAAAATTTTGAGTAATTTTACAATAATGCTAAGTGTGCATACACAACATATCTACACATATATACACATACTCCCTTAATGTTGTAATACTCCCCCTTAATGCATGCATAAATACAAAATTTTCAAAAACACACATACATATTATTACTCCCCCTTTGACAACAATGCCAAAATGATAAAGTAAAATATATACATAGATATAGAAAATTTTGTATCAAAGAGTTGAGCATATATTACATTTTGAAACAAACACATGCATTAGCATTTCTCATGAAAATATTGTTGAAATTTTGCTTCATCTAAGATAGAGCATTCTGCCATTATTCTAGTATGTGATTTGTATACTCTGAGGTAGACAACAGCTGAGAATAGAATTCTTCCATTAAGTCAAGCGAGCACGTTTCAAGAGTAGCAAGAATAGCTTCTGCATGGGAGTAGGCTCCCTGAAGAATGTCAATATGTGAGGTGAGCTGACTCTTGAGCTCTCTGAGAGATTGGAATCTCTTTGCTCTCTCATTATCCATTTTGATCAGTCTGTCATGTAGTTCATCTATAGACCGGTTAAAGACATGAATGGAGTCCTGGAGTGGGACATATGCCTTGCATAACCTTTCAGTTTCCTATTTAGTTTCAACTTGATTCTTAGAAATATTAGAATAGAAGAAAGTAACATTGGAGGTAGAGGCAAGATACTTTCCTCCAGACTCAATAGCTTTCTTCAACAGACTGCTATTATGAGATAAAGCCATTTTGCCATTCTCAATGTGCTTAGCTAGCTTATCTCCATATACCTTCTTATGGTTCTTCTCAACAGATATTTGAGAAGCATCTTCAAGTGATTTGATTTGATCAAATGCCTCTATAACTAGCTGACCAAGTTTGCTGATAGGAGTGGGAAGATGTGCGACAGAGGTTTCTGGTAGTAATCCAGACAAAATTTCTACAACATTCTGGATTGTCTCTACCTCAATTCTTTGTTCTTTCAACCTCTTCTTATGTGCACGAGATTGCATAACATTGGAAATATTCATCATTTTAGATGCACTCAAAATATTCATATCAATAGGACCTGAAATACTTAAAGAGTCTTCATCATCATCATCAAGCAATTTTTGTTTTGCTGGTTTAGGGGGTATACACTTAATGATGGCATTTTTGATATTTTCTTCTATTTTATATTCTGCTTGCTAAGTAGCAGCTTTCTCAGTGGATTCCTTTCGAGTGATCTTAGTGACTGGTGGAGATTGGGGTTTCTCTAGTTGTTTAGTTGCTAGTATACTGACCTCCTTTAGTTGAGTACCTAGTCGATCACCTATTGTATCATGTACTTCTATGATTGAAGGAGGATCCATATCTGGTGTAGTAGTATCTTTAGATAGGTCCACTGTATCCTCAATGTCCTCATCAACATGAATAACTAAATCATCCTTCTTCTTGGTTGGGTAGACTATATCAGCTAGAACAATTTCCTCTATATCTATTTTAGGTAGAGAAACATCGTTTGTGGTTTCATCCTTATTGACAGATTGGAGGTTATCCACCCTTTGTTTGATTTGATAGGATAGTTGGTGAGTTTTTGTCTCAATAGCTGCCCTTTTTCCATTAAGAAGCTTCAATCTCCTTATTTTAAAATCAAAATATACTTTGAATTCCTTAGTCAAAGCACTGATTCCTTTTGATGATAATGTGGGAAAATACTATACAAATACTTCATCAATAATTTCCTTTTCTAACTAAGTGACTTCTTCCCATTTTTCTAACAAAGTATTATACAAAGAGACTGAAATATCTTTCTCTAATTCATGTAGATATCTATAGTAGTGATTCAACAAGGTTATTACCTATTGGTTTATTTTCTTTTGCTCATCTGCAGTAAAAGAATCATAATGTCTTTAATATTTTCAAACTTGTTTCTTCCCAATGACTTCATTGTTCTTTCAAATATTGTGTCAGGTTTGTAGGTGGCAATTTCTAATGGTGTAGTTGCCTTTGGCACTACCTTTTCCTTCTTAGATGTTCTACCAGTTGCCTTCTCCTTCTTAGGTTCTTCATCAGATTCTGTTCCCTTAGACTCTAGTTGCAAAATTAGTTTTTTGTTCCTCCTCTTCTTTGGTACACTCTCCTTTTTCTCAATTATTTTAGGTGATGGTTCCTTCTTTCTTAGGACACTTCGAGTCACCCTTGTAGTTTTCTTCACATGAGATTTTTCCACACTTTTCTTTTGCTTTCCTTTAGCCTTAGCTATAGATGAAGTACTGGTTTCAGCAGGTGCAGCTTGGATTGCTAAGATGTCCAATTTTGCCTTCTTTTTGTCTCTAGGCGATGCTAACAGGGTATTAGCATAGCCAACTAGTAAGTCATGATTGACTTCGTAGCTCATATCTTCCATCTCTTCCTGTCTAGGTTCTCTTGCTTGCATTAAGCAAAAGTTAGGTGTAACCATGAAGATTATGTCTTTTTCAAAATGTCTTACTACATCTTTAGGTATCCTCATTCTTAGACTCATTTTCTTTTGAAATTCATTGAAATACCTGTTGGTGGCAGCCGAAAAGTTATTCTTTACAACCTTAATGTTGTTTATTATCTGGGCATTGACCAGTTATTCTTTGGACCATTCAATGTCACCTATACCAGGTAGAAAATTCTGAAAGTAGAAAAATAACCTAGCCAACAGCTGACCAAACTTGAACTTTTGTGTATTGTCCTTTTTGATGGAATTCAAATTTAGAAATAGCTGGACTCTGATAGCTTCACAGATATCATAGTATTCATTTTCAACAATCATACTATGTGTTGTATGAATTGCTGCGGATGGAACACTGTTAAGTCTACTAGAGTAAAATACTCTGTAGCCTATCACCATTGCTGCAAGTTTCACCGCAGGATCTTTGATATTGTTAATAGAGAAAGCACACCCATCAGAGGTGGAACTGGTTAGCTTGAAGATAGTATCTTTTGTAATTTTCCTCAACTCAGGAACTTTACCAGTTGAGCAATAACCCATTACAGCCCTAATGGCTTCCTTGGTAATTGTCTGAGTCCTTTCTAGATACATATTCTCTCCATGTACTCGACTCATAATTATTCTTATGTGCTCTTCCTCAAAATCTTCAAGAGGGTAGGCAGCATTATGAAATCCTTTCTAAAAAACTCTAGAGTATTTAGCTTCAATCTTTCCTTCCTTATCACAAAGTGATTTTAGTTGAGTATAGATGTGAAGAGTTCCCATATCTTCAATTTTGCAATCTATATAGCTAGACAAATCACCTTGGATAACGACTCCACTTGGGACTTGCAACAACGCATTATAAGACATAATTTTCTTTGCCTTTACAGCTTCCTCAGGCTTGGTAGTGATCAATAATCTCTCTACAGATTTAGACGTAGATGCCATTCTAGATAAACAAGATTCAAGACAATGTTCAAAGAAATACCTAATGTCTTACACATTGCTCTGTCTCCCAGTTGAATTATTCAAATGCACTCTCATTCGCTTCTCTGCAGCTACCAATTTAGCTCGATTTCTCTTAATCACAGAGCAATTTGCTAATTCACACCAAGACTATCTCGCTCTGCTCTACAATTGCTTCAATTCCTTTTTCAAAAGGATTAGGGTAAAAATGATAAGGTAAAACTTGTTTTTATCCTTTTTTTCGACTGTAATAAATGCTCATACTTTTAGGTTACAAACCCTAATTTTTCCGCTTAAGTGAAATACTAGTTGATTGACACATCAGCACAAAAGGTCACCAAAATTCAAAATTCAAAAAGATTCTTTCTCACTTATTCTACAAAAAGGGGTCTGAAATATGTTTTACCGTTACACTCCCCTTAGTCGTTTTAGACAAGCTTAAGTTACTGGTGCCGGACTCTCTTCACTGGGTGAAGGAGTGACTTCTTCTACAGGCACTTCTTTGCTCTTCTTTTTCCATGTCTCATTCATATCTTCTCTTGTTTCCTTAATATCAATTTTTTTCTTGCCTTTCTAATTCTTAGTAGAGTTTACTGGTTTGTTGTTTCTAGTTTTGGAGAACTTTACCAAGTGCCCTAGTTTATTGCAGTGGTAACAGACCATACCAGATGATCTCCAGAGTCCTGCATTTCCTTTTCCGGTTATTTTTCTACAATTCATAGCCACATGACCAATTTTATTGCAAAAGGTACACAACATTTGTTACCTTTTCCATTTTGAATGGACTCAACCGATTGTCATAGGATCTTTGCTAGTTCCTATTTACCCAGTTATCAAAATTCCTTGTCTAGTCAACATATGGTCTAGGATGCATGTGTGGTACAAGATTGTTTGCACCATATCTGCACTCAATATGTATGTGCCCATACATTCCACAAGTGTAGCAATGACCTTCAAACTTTCTAGATACATACCTAGCATTGGTATTATAATTTGCATTTCTGCTAGGTTTGTTCCTACAAACATTTGCAGTATGACCAGGCTTATGACAAACAAAGGAGACAAGTTTAAAAGTCTTCTTACTAGTAGTCTTATTGACTTTAGAAGCATTTTTATTCTTTGGATAGTTGTTCTTTGTTCTAGAGGATTCACCTTTTTCAGTTGTATGAAAGCCAAGTCTAGAGTTATCGCCCTTCATTCTTTGTGATTGAATTTGTTCTTCCAGCATGGTAGATCTTTTGACAAACTTTTCGAGTTTCTCATTGGCTTTAGTAAGCTTATTGAAAAGATCCTCATTGTGCTTAGACAAATTCTCTTTCAGAGATGATGCTAGCTCAAGGTCTAGCTTTAAGTTCTCCTTTTCTTCCATTTCAGCTATTAAATCCTCATGCATGGTGTCTCTTTCTCATTTGATTTTTAGAATCTCTTGATCTCTTGCCTTGATAAGATCTTCAACGACTCTTCTAGATTCTAGCTCCCGACTCATGCGAATAGTGAGACCTTCCAGTTCTCTCCTTAGATTCAGTTTCTCACCCTACAAATTTTCAACTTCTTCTGATAAAGCATCAATATTAGCTTCATCTGAAGAACTATTGTTAGATATTTCTAACATTTTTTCAGATAGCTCTCTCCTCTTGACTTGAGAAGCTTTCAGTTTTCCCCTAAGGGTTTCAACTTCATTTCTATTGGCTTCTAACTCTCTAACCATCTGAAAGTAGCTTCTATCCCCCATGGTAGTTTCAAGATTCCCTTCTAAGCGGTTAGGCTTCAAATAAGTTAGGCTCTGATACCAATTGATGGACTTGAAAAACACTGAGAGGGGGTGGGTGAATCAGTGACACCAAAACACACACTGCTTTAAATACTAACTGGAAGATGAAGTTATCCAAGTGGTTAAAAAAAATACATTCCATCCAAAATGAAATAACAACATCAATAAGAAGTAGCACATCCACCATAACACAAGTGTTTATACATGGAAAACCCAAATAGGTAAAAACCATGGTGAGATGGAAATCACAAGTTAACTATATGTAGTAATAGAAAACAGACCGGTTAAGGTCTTACAAAGAGCTCTACTAGGAGCGAATCTTGTTAGAGATTTAGAGCTTAATTAGGAGCTTATACCCTATTAAGAGTACTACCCTATTAGGAGTAACCTCGCTGGAGGATTTGAGAATCCAAACTAATGGATCACCTTGTTAGAGGATTTGTACAATGAATCTTGTTAAATCTTACCCATTTAAGGGATTTGAATTCATTAAAATGGTTAGAAAACAACAAGAGTAGTTTGATCTATTTTGAGTAGCACAAAAATTGCTTGATCAGATCCTTCTAAGTACATTCAACACTGCTATGCATCTTAACACTTATCGCTTCTCAACAAAAGCTTTTTACTCTTTTCACATAACAACTCTCTATATCTCAACATCATCAAAAATGATTCTCTAAGATGTCTTTAAATAGACATACAAACCTTATGTCAGCCATAGGAATACAATTTCCTAGGTGTAGTGAATCTAGAAATGTACTCATAACTCATCACAAAAATGACCACCAAACAAACGTTGTTGGTAACTCATCACAAAAATAGATACCGATTAGAGTAGTTTAATACCGGTTGGAATAAAACTAGTGAATCATTGTTATGGAAACTTCCACTGGATCTTGTTCTTCATCTTCATCCTGATTCTGATGCCGACTTGGTGTTATCACAGGTTATCTCATAGGCACATACCGATTGTCACAAGGTACCGGTTAGAGATAGACCTTAGACATACTGGTTGGTAGTGTGAACCAATTGAAGTTACACCGATAGTCAATATTATCATATATGTGTATGAGAGTATTTCATCAATGACAACAAGTGATGAATACATTACAATCATCATCAAGCCAACATGTCTCCCATGGCTGGTGCAAAGATGGACTCAGGTGTGGGACAAGGGGTCCAAATTTGGTGATTATTGTTTTTTTTTTATCACTTTGTTGTGAATATTTTGACAAGGCTTGGGGTAGTATTGCCAAGGCTGCCTAGGGCAATCATCAAAATATTGAGAATAAGGAGTTGTAGGTTTGATGGACTGGTATATCCTGAGGGTGAATTCATGCACAATTTTGGGGATTTCTTCTTTTATGGCAATTGTACAATCATAAGAGTTTATGGGTGTGAGAAGGCACCTCATGTATTGCCACTTTTTTGTCTCTCCAAGGTTAGCATTCCTTGAATTCATCTAGAAAATAATGTGGATGGAGAAGGAGCAAATCAGAACTGATAAAAAGGGAAAGCTTCTCCCTAGGGTAACAACTTTAATGAATTTACTATGGGTTGTGCGAACTTAGAGAAGGTGTAGAACTTATTGGTGAATAATTACAGATTGAGAGTTTCCCATGACAGGCATTTTGACCCCGAGGGATGTATAAATGATATTAGAGTAAACAAATTAAAGGAGAAGGGGTATTTTCATTCTTTTGTAGAAAGGAAGGACCTAACTATAAATGCCTATCCTGCTGAGGTGGATTAGAGGAAGAAGAAGGGGGACCTCATGAATAAATTTGAAAGAGAAAGGAAGCAAGAGGACCCCAATTTTGTAGATTCCTTCCATCATTTTCAGAATGATTTTTCCAGAATGTCTTTCATGCTAAGAAAAGAAGATGATATAATTAAGGATGAGTTACAAAGAAGAGAGGCCAGGGATAAAGGAGCTAAATACAAAGAAAATCCAATTGATCTAGCTCCTAAATCTTACCAAATGAAGGGGTAGACTAATATAATTGAGGAAGCACATGTAGAGTCCTCTAAAGGGGGCATACAAAAAGATAAGAGGGTGGTGTCCGAGCAGGTTAGGAGGATTGAAAAGGGAAAAGCCAAGATATCTGACTTTGTGGATATCCAAGAGGATTTTGATACTTTTGTGCCACCACCTTCTCCTTTGAGGGAGACATTCCAAGATGATGCAAATGATTAAATCTTTAATGATATAGATAGGGCTTTTATCCCAAGGAAAATCCCTATAGAAGAAGCAGACGATGAAAGGATTATTGCTTCAAATTTTTTTATGGCGGATGAAAATTTTGTTAATTCCCCTGAGTTTAGATCATTTTGGCTAAGAGAAAAGTTGAAGAATATGTCTGATGAAGAAATCAACAATTTTGATAAGAACAATTTTAATTACACTCCTTAAGAGGGCAGAGAGATGGTGATGAAAAGAAGAATGCTCCTTGTCATATGATGGAATTTTGAAAGGATATTCTTGCTGGATCAGATCATGCAGTAGAAGGATCCCAATTTTGCAAGAGAGTTTGCAAGACATGGCTTCAGGGTCAACATAAGCATAAAGGCTTTTGTTGTATTGTCAAAGGATCATAGCATTAAAAAACCCTTAGTTTTGTAGGGGGTACAACAAAAAATAGGAGATGCTATTATAAGGACCCTTGAAGATACTACTGCTTCAAAGATTGAGGCGATTTCCAAACATGTAGTCCAGTTTTCCCAACTTGCAGTAGAGGATTTGGAGCAAAAACATATAAAGCTAAAAGGTATGCATGTTGCTTTGAATGTAAAATATAATGAATTATTTATTGAGAACATTTCATTAAAGGAGAAAATAAAGAAGATATCAGTTGATTCTCCTAGAGGGATTAGACCTGAGGATCTTGAGAAAATGAATAAATAAATGCAAAGGGTCAAATATGAAGCTAAAAGCAATTATTTTGAAAACAAGGAAGATTCAATTTTGAGTATTTCAAATAAAATCATTGATAAATTAGATGAAGTTCATACTTCATATTCTTTGACATCTAAGCTCTTGAGTCAGCTTGATGAATTCATTTCATTCTTCGAAACAATTAGACCTACCTGGCTACCAAGGGGTCAAAGCCTGAAGGAGGTCATGTTGGTAGTGAAAAATGTGGCCCAACCATCTCAAATTCTAGGGGTAACTTGGAAGAACTATAATTTATTGATTACAGAGTTGTCCAACATAAAGGAGGAGAGAAAATCATTAATGGGAATGATTGATTCTTTCCAAGGGCTCAAAAAATGGCATGTCCCTATGATTTTGATAGATGATGGATAGATTAAAAGCGTAGAAGAATGAAAGCAGGGCTTCCAAGAGGCAATAAATGCAGTTCTGACATCTTTGGAAGCTGATCCAAACCAAGATGATATATCTTGTTGGTAAATTAGAGGAATTTATTATGTGTTACATTGATGTTTTGTCATTGATGGCAACACCGACAGTTTTGGTTATTTATCAGTTTCTAGTAGAGCGGTTGGATTATGATATTGATTCGGTATGCTTTGGTATGCTTTGGTTTGTGGAATTGGTTTGGATTTGTCATTCATACTATTTAGATGAACATCATGATCAATTGGTTCAGGATTGGATGACTTAGGAGATATCATTTGTTCTAGTAAGCCTTTTGGTCACTGGTAAGGGTTTTACCAATAGAGCTTTGTTTAAGATCTTTTAATGCACTTGATAAAGTGGTGTTGGTGTAGCTTCTAGATAGATTTCGGGATGTTGTTGGTTATCTTGTTCATGTTCTTATTGTTTAGTGGTGTTGTATTTAGGACTGTACCTAATGTTATCTTATTCTACTAGGTTATGGACCTGTTTATGTAACGTGTTGGTGGATGATCTCGATGTGTTATCGGTTGGATCTATTGATTTGATTATGTTGTTTCAGTCTTAGGCTGACTTGGTTGATCATTGGATTGTAGGTTTATGTTATGAATTTATTGTATTATATTTTAGGAGGCTGACCTAATTTTTTAGGTCCTAGACTGGTATAAATTGTTGGCTTGATGATGGTTGTAATGAATTCATCATATGTTGTCATTGATGAAACACATACACACACATATGTTCATATTGTCTACCGGTGTAACTTCAAGTTGTTTATACTATAACCAATATACTAGAGGTTTATTTCTAATCGGTACTTGGTGACAACCAATATATATACATGGAGACAACTAGTGGATCAACATAACTCGGCAACAACATAAAGATCCAGTGGAGATTATCACAGGAGCATCAAGGATAATAGTTTATATGTTTAACTCCAATGGGTATTGATTGTTCCAACCAGTATTCATTGATTATGTGATGAGTTATCACAAGTCGTGATGATTTATCCTTATCGACAAGATTTGGCGGTATTTTTGTTGATGAGTTATGATCACTTGACTAGATACACTACACCTAGGTAATTGTGTTATGATTTATAGAGGTTGATATGAAATCTAAAATGTCTATATATTGACATCACAATGAATTATTTTTGTATGAGAAAAAATGATATGCTATGTGTAAAGGCAGAAGTGTTAAGTCACAGAGTATGCTGGTAAAGAGGAGTTAAGTGCATAGAAGAGGATGTATACAAGCAAGTTGTGCTATCTACTAGATCACGTCACTTGTTTTCTAACCACTGCAACAACCAAATTCCCTAACTGGGTAAGCTGCTTCATTGTTCAAATCCTCTAACTGAGTGATCCATTAGTTTGGATTCAGAAATCCTCCACCAAGGTTACTCCTTATAGGGTACTACCTTTTACAGGGTATAGCTTTTAACTAAGCTTTGGGATCTTTAATAGGATTCACTCCTAGCAGAGCATTTTGTAGACCCTAACTGGTCATTTATATATTACTGCAGATAGTTAACTTATGAGTCCCATCTCACCGTTGTTTTTACCTATTTGGGTTTTCCACATATAAACACTTATGTTATGGTGGGTGTTTTACTTATTATGAATGATGTTATATCATTTTTTATTGCATGCATATTGTTTAACAAACTTGTTAAGTTTATCTACTGGTTAGTGTTTAAAGTAGTACTATTTTTGGTGTCACTAATTCACTCACCCCCTCTCAGTGCTTTACAAGTCCATCAATTGGTATCAGAGCCTAACTTCCTTAAAGCCTAATTTCTTGGAAGAAAACCCTAAATCTATCATGGGGGATATGAGATATTTTGAGATGGCTAGAGAGCTTGAGGCTAGTAGGAATGAACTTGAAACCCTAAGGGTTAAACTGAAAGCTTTTCAAGTCAAAAGAAGAGAGCTAACTGAACAACTGTTAGAAATATCTGATAATAGTTCTTCAGATGAGACCAATATTGATGCTTTAGCTAAGGAAGTTGAAAAACTAAATAGTGAAAAGCTAAACCTGAGGAGAGAGCTATAAGGTCTTACTATCCACATGAGTCAGGAGCTGGAAGCCAAGAGAACAACTGAAGATCTCACCAAAGAAAGAGATCATAAGATTGCCAAGATCAAGCGAGAGAATGCTACCTTGCATGAGAATTTGAATGTAGAAAGAGAAGAAAAAGAGAACCTACAACTAGATCTTGAATTAACATCATCTCTGAGAGAGAACCTGTCAAAACATAATGAAGATCTCACCAGACAGCTCACTAAAGCAAATGGGAAATTGGAGAAGTTCAATAGAAGTTCTATCTTGATGGAAGAACAAATTCAATCATAGAGGATGAATGGTGATACCTTTGGACATTGTTTTCACACATCTAAAAAAGGTGAATCCTCTGGTACCAAGAGCAACACTCTTAAGAATAAATCTCCTCCTAAGGTCAAAAAGCCTACCGGTAAGAAGGTCTTTAAACCTATTTGTTTTGTTTTCTATAAACTTGGTCACACTACAAATGTTTGTAGATACAAACCTAATAGAAATGCAAGCTACAATACTAATCTTAGGTATGTGTCCAAGAAATTTGAAGGTCATTGCTTCATATGTAAAATGTATGGACATGATCAATTGAATGCAGATATGGAGCGAATAATCCTATACCACATATGTATTCAAGATCAAATGGAAACTGGATGAGAAATTTTGACAACCGGGTCAACATGAACTAGAAAAGGCCATATGACAACTGGTTTAGTCCATTTGAGATGGAAAAGGTAACATATGTCATTTGCACCATCTGTAATAACTTTGGTCATGTGGCTCTGAATTACAAAAGAAGAACTAGGAGAGGTAATACAAGACCTTGGAAATCATCTAGTATGGCCTTCTATCACTGTCACAAATGGGGACACTTAGCAAAATTCTGTAGATCCAGAAAGAGAAAACCAGTCAACCCTTCTAAAGATCAGAAAGGAAAGCAAAAAGTTAATGTTGAAGAAACCAGAGAAGAAATGAATCAAATATGGAAGAAGAAGAGTGATGACTCACCTAGAGAAAAAACTATTCCTTCACCAAATGTGGAGAATCCTGCATCGGTGAATTAAGCCTTTTCAATTTGGCTAAGGATAACTTAACAGTAAAACCACATTCAGACCCCTTGAAATGAATGAGTGATAAGAGAATTTGTATGCATGAGAGTTTGATAAATTTTTGTCAATCAGTTATCAACCAGTTTTAAATCTATGTATCATTAAGTGGTGTAATTAGGGTTTGTAACCCTAATGGGTGAGCATTTAATGCAGTAGGTAAAAAGGATAAAAGAGAATTTTCATTTTGTTATTTTTACCCTAACACATTCGAAAAAGAATTTTTGAGTGCTTACAGAGTTGAGAAAGGATTGTTGGTTAATATTTGTTGAAGGTGCATTGTGATTTGAGTAATCAAGTAGATTTGAAGGTTGGAGAAGACTAAACTTGTGTGCACTTGAGCATTCAACCAGTTAAAGAGGCACCGTGCATAAAATTAGGTAAATCTTTGAAAAATCCTACTTTGAATCTAGTTTATCTGGAATGGCATCATCTTCTAAACCAGTAGAGAGATTAATGATTACATTTGAACCTATGGAAGTTGTTGAAACAAAATAAATTGTGTCTTATAATGCATTATCACAAGTTCCTAGTGGTGTTGTAGTGAAAGGAGATTTGTCCAGCTACATTGATTATAAGATTGAGGATTTAGGATCATTGTCGATATATTCTTAGTTAAAATACCTTTGCGATGAAAATGTAAAGATTCAAACAAAATATATTAGGGTTTATGAAAAAGGTTTTCATAACGCAACTTACTTTCTTGAAGATTTTGAAGAACATCTCTGAATTATTTTGACTTGAGTTCGTGGAGAAAACATGTATTTAGAAAGGACTCATACTATAACCAAGGAAGCCATTCAAATTGTAACCAGTTTTTACTCAACTGGTGAAGTACCTGTGCTGAGGCATATTTCAAAAGAGATAGTATACACTCTAACCAAATCAACATCTGATAAGCGTTCTTTTTATGTCAATAACATCAGGGACCCAACAGTAAAGTTGGCATCTATGGTTATAGGCTACTGGGTATTTTATTCTAGCAGATTAAATAGTGTTCCATCAATAGCGGTGCATACTACTTACAAGACGATACTTGAAAATGCTAATTATGACCTATGTGAGGCCATAAGGAGCCAATTAATGTTAAATATTCAGTCTATCAAGAAGGACAACAATTTAAAGTTTAAATTTGGACAGTTATTGATCGGTCTATTCTTTTATTTCTAGAATTTCCTACTGGGAATAGGTGATCTTGAATGGTATAAGGATCTACTGGTATCTACCTAGATTAAGAATAGTATCAAGGCTCTGAAGAACACCTTTTCTACTACAATGAACGAATACTTCAACGAGTTTCAAAAGAAAATGAGCATGAGATTAAGATTGCCTAAGGATGTGGTAAAACATTTTGCTAAGGACATTATTTTCATAGTTACCATTGATTTGTGTTTAATGGAGGTAATTGAGCCTAGAGAAGAAGAAATGGAAGATATGAGCTATGAGGTCAACTATGACTTACTGATTGCTTATGCTAATAACCTGTTTCCATCTCCAAAGGATAAAAATAAGGTAAAATTGAATATTGTTGAAGCTCAGACTACACAAGCTAGAACCAGTATTGTTCCTACCATGAGTGGTAAAGGTAAGAAAAACAAGGTTGAATAAGAACCTTCAGTGATGAAAAATACATGAGTGACATCAAGTGTCCAAAACAAAAATGAACCGACACCTAAATTTTATGCAAAGAAGGAGAATGCATCTAAGAAAAGAGGTTGGAAACTAATTCTCCAAGCAAAATCTAAAGTTACTGACATTGAGGAAGAACCCAAGAAAATGAAGGAAGTAACAAAGGCAACTGTTCCTTTTGATATCTCAACCTACAATATTGAGACTACATTTGAGAGGGTAGTGAAGACATTAGGGAGAAACAAATTTGACAATGTCAAAGAATATTTTGAATCTTTCACTGAAGATGAAAAGGAGAAAATTATTCAATAGGTAATAAATCATTTGTGTCATTACAATATATTACCACATGATCTTGAAAAGGATATCTCTAATTCCTTGTATACTATTCTTTTAAATAAATGGGAGGAAGCAATAAAGAAAGAAAAAGGAATCATAGATGATGTATTTGTACAATATTTTTCTGAATTGTCAAAGGATGAGTTGAATGAGTTGGTTGATAAGTATAAAGTTCATTTTTCTTACAAATCGAGAAGATTGAACTTGATTAATGGAAAAGTGAAAACTGTTGAGATTGAGACTCATCAGATTGCTCATAGTATCAAACACTGAGAAGATCTTATACATTCTTAAGGATGAACAAGATACTATTGATCAACCTGAAATGGATGAAGAAGAAATTGTGCAAGATGATGTGGTCTATCCTATCAAGAAGAAGGATGCCACTATCATCCAAGTTGTTGATGATATTTAGGATACAATTGATTTA